>NW_019384891.1:1108115-1193786 GCF_000671375.1 Centruroides sculpturatus
GTCATTTTACAATATTTACAAAAAATAAATACATAAAAAATATTCGCTAAATCACATGCTCGCAAAGCATGCAAAAATTTTTAACTTTCTGTTGCCCAGAAGAACAATCGCCCAATTAACTGTCACCCACTTGACTAGCACACACTGTGAATTGCCCAGTTGTCGTGTATCCAAATGGGGTGGGCGGGAAGTAGCCAACATATCCAGGATGGACCATCATAACTTCTGGAATTTTTCATTCGGATTCATTCTTAGATTTCCCAAGTCAGTATACCGACATACTAACTGCTCAGCCATCAACTTCCATCGACACTTGTTATATTATCAACAACACTGGTGTCATTGAGAAAAAAATCACATTGCCAGACTGTCAGATCAGATTTATCATACCAGAAAGTAGAACATCTCATATATCCTCTACATATGGGTAAATCTTGCATGCAGTGAGTTTTTAGAAAAAAATTAATTTTTTTCATAATTTAATCAGATTTTTAAAGTTTCCACTGAAATTCTTGTACATCTGGCAACATGAGCTCAAAGAAAATATTAATACAGTATAGGAATGTGAGAAATTTCTAAAAAAAACTGATAAAGAAGCAAACTTGGGATTTTTAGCAGTGCTCATTTGTTTGTTTTGTTAAGTTACAGCAACACAACACTTGGATGATCTGCCTAGGGGGAATGCCTCCTGGGGAGGTCTTTTTAAGGGTAACTGGCCCCTATTCAGGCATTACAGACGTGGAGAAAACCTGGTAAACTCCACGTGGCCAGTCCGTCCTGGCGAGGTAAACCCACGGCCGAACTTCCAGTGTTCAGAGAACCAAACCTCTTGGCCACTGGTGGGCAGCAGTGTTTGTAAATCCATATTTTTAAAGACAATGCATTAGAGGTGTTAGGTTATTTCAAAAAGACAGAGAAATGGCTAGCTCAGGTTGACAACGGCTTCCAAACGTGGATTCTCAACCTGAAAGACTGACTGTTGGCAAATATGCAATAGGAATCATAAATACATATAAGCATTGGATAATTAAATTATTCAATGCAAGATGTAATTAAAAATCTAAATACATTTTATGCATAATTATAACTTTAAAAAATTACTAATTCTTATAAATAAGCACCATTACTCACATCATTAAATGCAAAGTAAGCATACATTACATTAAATTATTAATAAAAGTCATATATTAAGTAAATCATTTACCTGTATGGCAATGAGATAATAAATAAATAGTAGAATTTAAATTATTAATTTCGAAACGATCAATAGATATTCCGGGATAACCTTTAACGAAACCCTCGAAAGTACACATGTTTGAATAAATCTGTATATTTCGGAGGGAAACGAAAAGTCAGTAGATTAACTGCTGTCGGGGATTTTTCAGTGGAAAAATTCGGATGCTTAATGAAAAGTCTCGCAACTTACAAATATTATAAGTTTAACTTTTTATTAATGTCTAAAATTATTTTGTAAAAATTCTATTTTTTCCATAAAACAATTTACTAATCAAAATTTAAATATATTTTCGTGGATTAACAGATTATTCCCTTCTGGTAGGGAAATGTTTTCTTTTAATAAAGAGAAAGAAAGTAATATTAATTACTATAAATAATTTTAGAACATTTTAAAAACTGAATTTAATATAATAATATATATTTAATTATTAAATATATATTATTTTTAGAATATTTAGGGAAATTGACGTCATATTTTTTTATGTACTGTAATTGACAAATTTAGAAGCTATACACGTGTATGTGTAGGATAGTTGTTTACTTTTTACCACCGATTTGACAAGAAAATGTTTGTGAGAAATATTTTAAAGAATTGCTATGGAAGAAGTAATATTGACGAGGTGAAATGTCTGTTTAGGAACTGTCGTAATGATTTTATAAGTGGATTGCGATGTAAACATAAAGCTGCATTTGTCGAGGAATTTGGAAAACCTCTCGTCATTAAAGAAACTACTTTAAATAAAAATTTAAAGGACAAAGAGGTTAGTAAATGCCGTAATATATTTCGTATAAAACAAATCTTATAAGTTACAAATTAACAAATAAAATTACAACAACTTTTAATAACATTACCCTGCATCTTTTATCAATGGATGAGAAAACAAATTTAAAATGGGTAAATTACAAATAATTTAAATAGCATATTAAATTTCTCAAGTGTGAATAATATCGGTACGAGTGGAGAATTCTTCTTCCACTCATCCCCTCACTTGATCATGATACATAGGATGCATTTACTTTTTGCTAGCTTCCAAGCTCGCCGAGCTGACACCTAGCTCAGCCTGACGTCATACTAACCAGCTTGTAAAAGTATACACAGTAATGGACGCTGCCATCTTTGAACAAACTCCGAGCTTGTTGTGAATTCTCCGAGCACACTAGGAATGCTAGCAATGACATCACGGGTGTGAAAAGTAAATGCTGTGCTTATTGGTAGCTAACAAAAAGTATACAGGCTGAGCTATCTAGGGGCAAGATCAGAGCTAAGAGTAAATGCACCCATATAGAAAACAATGGCTGCATTCAGCAGAGTCAACAGTTATAACTGAGCAAAGGCGTTTCAATTGGTTGCTGTTATGTAGTTACATCTGCTGAACAATGAGTGATGTATGCACTGGAACAAAAACAGCCATTATTGGTCAGTTTCAGGTAGTGATAGGTAGCATAAATGAAAGATGCTACTAAATGTGATGTCAAAATACCAAATATGTTCCAAAACAGCACTACCGTAGAGGGTATTTGGCAGAAAAATACTCAACAATGTAGGAACTGTTGAGTCTGCTGAACGCAGCCAATATTACAAGGAGGCTCGACTTCCCATTCTCAAATTTTGGATTCTATGACATGATGGCACAGTTTTTCATCAAAATTTTGCTAGAGTTGATTTAACGAGCATGTAATGGGTTTGGCCAGGCCCACGATGGGGCAGCCAGGTGGTGAGAGATGGGACCCAACATATGCAGATAGACCACTGCCTGAAAAATTCCTGGGGCTTTTTTGACCCGTTGGGATTTGATCCACCTTCAACCGCTCAGCTATTTGGCCGTATACTAGAGGTGACTAACTGCAGAAGTGAGTGAAAGAGGAGGTCTAAGTTTCAATTTACAGAATTCTTTACTGTACTGTATTATCTTTAGAAATTTTTCACGGTGTCATTTAAAATTTTTCAATTTTCTAATTAATTTTCATAACTAAGTTCAGTTCTGTTTCTACAAGAATTTTGATAGCTGTAAGATAGTACTGATATAAAACTTTACTTATGGTAAATATATAAATGTATGATGATTTTGTAGGTGAGAATTGCTGTTAAAAACTGTGGTGTAAATATTTCTGATTTACTAATAAGTCAAGGAAAATTTAAGGATAAAGTCAAAACACCTTTTATACCTGGTAAGAATATTTTTTATATTTTACTGTTCAATATATTATTATCCATATCTTATTTTATACATTTGGTGCCAAACTGGCTGCATGAGGTTCTTCTATATCCTTCTTGTGGCTCCTATATACTTACATAACTTTGTTTTATAAACTTCATATCTCCTACTTATGTATACATAATATTTTTGTTAGTTTTCTGACTATTATGTATTATAATATATACATATATATAGGATTTTTAAGTGTACCTTACATCTTAACCATGAACAGACAACTGAAAGATTAGGGTACTGTACAGTACATTCATAGAGTTAAGGAATTAAATGACTGTTTACCTAATCTAGTATAAAGTCTCAATGAAGCAAAGTAAAGAAACAATATTTATTATAGACCAGTGATATATGTAGTAATTTAACTATATATAATATAAACAGAGGATATGGCTCTCATGTATTTCTGACAGATAGTAGGCCTATAGGATAGGTGGACCAAAAACGTTCGTGGTATGTTAAAAATATTTGCAAAGTTTCATAAGGTTAGTGTTATATATATTAGATATATATATATTAGTATATGGTTCTTATCATGATAAGAAATGTATTACTCAGCATATATGTAATAAAGGATTTGTACAATATGAGTATTACATGTATTTAATAGAAACAAGAACATATATATCAAATGATATATGGAAAATCTAAAACAGATAATTTCTAAAAACAAAATGAGATATTTAATGATATATATATAAAGAAAAATTCAAATGAAGTATGCAAAACAAAGTATTTCACAAATAAGGAGAAAAGCATGCTAATATACATTATAATCTTTACTATATTTAATATAATTCCTCCACAATTTCATTAATGGCTAGATTCTTTAAAATAAGAAATTTAATTAAACTAGAATTACACTGAAACCAATTTTGCATTATCAGCTTGATCTCATCATATAAAGAAAAGTAACATTTTTTTTATGCCTACATCATAACAATATTCATCCTGATATCACTCATTGTGTTATGAAATACAGTATAAAAAGCAGATGAAATTGGAAATATTATATAGCATTCATATTAATATTAATAAGAGTTGTTTGTTTGGATTCAAACTACTGCATTGGGAATGATGCCTTCCCAGAGCAGTAGGTCGATGCCTTAACAACCTTGGCCATTTGGCTATCAAAGATTTAAAATTAATCTATTATTGTTCTTTAATCTTTGAAAATATATATTTTTTTAATTTGCACTAATTGTAATTATGTATTAGATATCTAGTAGCAGATTCTGTATTATTTTTGTTAATAATAATTATAAAATAATCAATTCTTGTAATTTATATCAAATGTATATTGTTTATTTATTGCATAGTTATCATTTACACATAAACAATTGATATAATAATACTAATATTGAAAAGTAATAAATGCATTTTAATTATTCTGAAGGATTTGAAATATCTGGTGAAGTTTTAGAAGTAGGATCAGGAGTTGTTGATATTTCTGAAGGAGATAGAATTGTTGCATTGAATAAAGAAATTTTAGGAGGTTTTGCTGAAGAATGCATTGCTTCTGAAAATGTAAGTTTGAAACATTAATACTTTCTGTGTGTCATAAAAGAAAGATGGTGTTGCTACTTGTATATAATTGTATGTCATGATTTTTGAAGACATTTTCTGGCTTAAGTAAAATTGAAGAATCATAGTTAAAAAATATCAACTATATTATTGTTTAAATATTAATTTTGAATGCAACTCCATCATTTGGTAAAATAGACAAATCAGTTTTCATAAAAACAAATTTTAAAAAAATTATTCATAATACTTGTAGTAAAAGTCCATCTAGCTCTTGATAATCCAGAATATCAGGTACTCTGTCATATTCTGAAAAGTAGCTGATAATCTGGAATTGACCAGTATTAATCTAGAATGCTAGTATTTCATGAATCAACTTTGAGGAGACAGTGTGCAGGATGGAAATACAGTATGTCTAGAAAATAATTAAATGCATATGAATTATTGTGAATGTTGAGTTTATGCAATAATGCATTTATTAATGTTTTATGCAGGTTTTTCAATCAATCTTAACAGTGTCATTAAGCACTGTATCATCTTTAAAGAAGACACTGTGCATTAAAGATTAAAGAGTTTGCATAAATAAATTGAAATGTGTAATAGCATGCTTGGTACAAAATGTATAGCAATGTCTATGTTTTAATTGCATATAACTTATCAAGTCATGCAAAAATACACAAACATTTATTAATCCCACATTTTTAATAAAGCACCATTAAGGCCCTGTATATTGAACTAATAGAATATTAATTCTGTTACTATAATCTGCTTTATTTACTACAGAGATAATAAAACTTTTACTCCAGCAGTAGGTTCCATATAAAGGCTTGTTGTGAGATGTGTGCTTTGTCATTTGTGAAACTATATCATTAATTATGAACATTTTTCGTAGTTTCTTAAAATATTTATTTTTAAAATTAAATATGATGATGGTCTTTTACAAGAATTTTTTTCAATTTTTGTAATTTTAATATTTAAGCTTATTGCTAGTCATACTAAGTAAAGATTTGTAAATTTCTAGGCTATAGATTTAACTAAAATTATTAGAAATTTACTGATTTTTGATAAGTTATTTGCAATGAACTTGCACATTAGTATTGCATGTTCCACATCCTGCTACAAGTAGATTTTGAATTGAATTGAACCAGTTATAAATTTACTAATTATGTCATTGTCTGTCAGACACTTATCTATGTGGTTATAAATTTACAGATCACTAAATTAGAATAATTAACTATATTATAAGCCATACATTTTAGAGTTTTTTTATGATATTAAAAATACAAGAATAATTCTATTCTACTTTTATATTTAATACTTTTGGCATTTGCGTGAATATGAATTGAATTAAATTATTTCTGATAAAAGATCCAATTATTAACACACTATTCATGAGTAAATTGCCAATTATTATGTTAGAAACTAATTAAATGTATTATATTTAAATTATAGGATATTTGGAAAATACCTCAAAGTATTAATTATGAAGATGCTGCTGCATTGACTGATTCTTATGCGACTGCTCTTATTGCAGCAAGAAGAGTTGATCTGAAGTCTGAGTAAGTTGTATTCTTTTTAAATATTGGTGTACAAGTATTTTTATATTGACATCTCTCTCTCTTTCCTCTCACGATTACTTAAAATGTGGAAAAAGTGGCTTAACAAACTGATTTTGAAATTAGTAATTTTATGAAATTGATTATGACGACAGGAGTTAAAAAAAATTGCTTTTTTTGTATTTTTACCATAAAATGAAAAATGGTTCTGTATTTAGCATAATAGTCAGAAATGTTTTATATAATTTGTTTTGATCATTTTCTGTAAGAAATGAAAACTAATTACATTAACGATGATTAAGTACATTTCTATTATTGTGACAATCAGTTTTGAATATAAATTAAACGTAAAAACCTAAAAACCTTTATAATTCAGCATTCAATTTTGGATAAACAAAAAGAGTAGTTGCATGTGATTTGAACCTGACAATAGCTAATTAAACTAGTGATAAACTTCTATTTATCCAAAATTAAATGCTGGATTATAAAGGTGTTTTGGATTTTATGTTAAGTTCATTTAGTTTGATACTAGTTTTTATAAAACAGCTCATTCTGTCAGAGATATTGTAATAAATCTCATGAAATATTGCTAAAATATGTATATTACATTCATTTTTAGATAGATGCTATTGTAATAGGTAATGATTTTCAGGGAACTTAAAACAAATATTGCATGAGGATTCAAGATTAGCATTAGATAATTCTTTATTTGACTCTCTCCATCCTATGCACACTAAGATGGTCCTTTTTTAAATACTCATAATGAATTTAACCAAACCAGGGGTAGTTGAATGGTGGGGAGAGATATCCAAATCATCTTACTCTTGGAAATTTCTGAGACTGTTCAAACTTGAATTCAAGTTTTCAGACCAGTAGGCTGTTGTCTTCACAGTCTTGCTACTAGATGTTGTAGAAAATTAAATTCATTTTTTAAAAAAATTCCTCTTTATGATACTAATAGGATCTGAAGCAAAACTTAATTTTGTGTTGTCTTCACAGAGATACTGTATTAGTTACAGCTGCTGCTGGAGGCCTAGGTTTGGCTGCAGTCGATGTTTTCTCAAATTTATTTAATGCAAAAGTAAGTAAACATTTTGAATTATAAGAAAAATAATTTTGAGTCTTAATAATTTTTGTATTTTTATTTGAAGGTTTTAGGTATTTGTGGGACAGAAGATAGAGCTGCTCTTGTTAGAGATAAAGGAGCTTTTTCTGCAATGACATACAAAGAAACTAGATTTATGGATGTCATAGAGGAATTTACAGATGGGAAAGGAGTTAAAGTGGTATTTGATGCATATGGAGGAGATTTATTCAAAATGTGCCTTAAAGGGTGAGTTTTAAAGTAAAACACAGTTCTGGACCTTCAGACATTCAACATTTCAACATCTCTATTTCATACGTTTGTTTGTTTTCTGTTTATACTTTTAACATTTAAAATGATTGTGCATTATAACAAATTCACTGTAAAAATATAAAACTTTCTTACCATAATAAGAGATTTTATGACTTCTTTTTTGCTCTCTCCAAATGGAATCTTTTCAATAATATGCAACTTTCTTGTTTGACTTTTATGTTTTTTACATTTGAATATTCGGGACAGTATGTATAAAAATACAAATGAAAATTTTTGTTATTTAGTTTATCAATGGAAGGAAGCTTGGTTGTTGCTGGATTTGCTTCTCAACAAATCCCTGACTTACAAACTAGTGAGCTGCTGCCAAAATCCTGCTCAATAATAGGCGTCTCTCTTACTCAGTACCGTCTCTCAGCCAATGAAACTTTTCGAGATTCTGTACAAGAAGTGATAGATTTACATGAGGATGAATATATAGAACCGCATGTTTCTGCAGTATTCAAGTTAGATGAAGTAAATATTTATTTATTTTTATCTATTTCAAATATTGTTCTTTTTATACATAATTTAAATTTTCATTCTTATTTGAACAGATTAATGAGGCGTTCAAATTTTACGAGGACAAAAAATCCACTGGAAAAGTTGTTATAGATTTGTGATATTTATATTTCAATGATAAATGTATAAAATGAAAATTGATACTATTGCAATGAATTTATTTTGAATGATATACACAATTTTGAAAATTGAATGTATAATTATATTTTAAAAATTTATGCAAGCAATGTATTAAAGCTTTCTAGCAATGTTTTTGCAAATGCCATATTTCAAAATAATGAACATACAATGTATAATGATTATGTAAATAAAACTTTTGATAAGACTTGAGTACAGAAACTGTGATAAATTGATATTGTAATATGATTCTGATTATTTATATATTATAAATAACAAGTTACACGTATGCACTGCTTAATGATGGGGATGACTTCCGTGAAATATGTCATTAGCAAACGTCATAGTGTGCATTTAGATAAATCTATACAGTGCAGTTAACTACTCGCATAGGCTATCTGTAACACAATGCTAATAAAATTATTACAAAAGCAGTTTTTAGCCCTTGGTATAATTAAAGTGTCTACTAATGTGAGGTAGATAAAAAAGTAAGGGTTATCACACCAGTGATAAAAAGCACAAAATACTCAGGAATCAATTGGAACATTTAATTAGATATAAAGAGGTGTAACAGTAAAAACAACTACATGAGTATGAATATACGATATAAATATAAACCAAAATGCATTTTAAACTATTGGAATAGTTCCTCTTCAGTTGGTATTAATATAAAATTATTATACATAAAACTGTGCTAGCTAAACAAACAGCTGTAATGGCATGAACAGTAAACATTAAATAGATAATTATTTAACAAGAAAATCTTAAACAACATCCATGATCTCGGTTTCTTTTTTATATCTGGAAGTAGTTCTATTATAAATTTTCTTGACAAAGTTAACAAAAATATTTCTTTTTATAAACAAGGGAGTATGTGAGTGATAGTCCATTACCTTATTAATGTTACATAATTTCTTATAATGATGATTGCTTATACAATTTAGCTTTGATTTAACAAATACTGTAATTCTAAAGTCCCTTGAGATAGCAAAACATGGCATTAAAGGCACAGAAGAATTTCTAAATAAAGAAAGTCAAAATGGATAATAAGTTTAAAATGTCTGTGTTCTTGATGTCCAATCTCTAGTATTACTATTGATAGAATAGTTAAGTCTCTCAAGACTATAAAATGTGTTGATTGACTCACTGACCTTATTTTTGTCTTACTGAACAATTATTTTCAATTCAACGAAAAATACTATACACAAAAACTGGGGTACCTATGGGGTCCATAATAGGTTCTCTTTTAGCTAAATTAAGCATTATTGATATTGATACTTTTATTACTAATATCCATGGCATTAAATCCTTCAGCAGATATTTGATGACTATTTTATAATTTATGATCCTGTAGTCCTAGACCCTAATGAATTGATTATAACTGTTAATAGTTTAGATAATGTAACATTAATAAGGTAATGAATTAACTCAATATTAACACAACATTCCGGATTTTTCTTATTTATAATCCTTGGAATTTGAGTGACATCAAATAAGCAACTAATGATAAGAGTTTCTCCTCTATGAGACAACCTTACTTTCCAGTATTCGATCAATAGGAAAAACTAATAAAAAAGGAAGTGCCTTATGCCAATGCTGGATAACGTTTTGTTTTGCAGATATTTGCAAATTTAGTGGCATAGTTTTATGTGAATATATGACAAAGGTGACAACAGGTATTTGTCACATTTCTGTGAAGTAAACCTCAAATTTTATCAACACAGGTGACATGATAAAGAAATACAAGTGACACAAGGAAGTGAAAAGGATGAGGTGACACTGGGTGTGGCACGTGGCATCGTCTGTAGGTGTGTAGACGAGGATGAGAGAAGACCGAGTGGAAATCCTGTTGGCAGCCCGGACATTCGAGAACCACGTGCTTTGAGTATAGTTGCTATATATCATTTAATATAGAGGTTCTCAAAATATGGTCCATGAGCAAGCTTCAATTTATCCTCAGACTGATCTAGTCTTTCGAAATTGCACTTTTGTGCTGTTTAGCCAGAGAAAACATTTTTACCCATCATATCTCTTAGAATTGGATTGGTTTGTTTGTATACAGCAACCTAACACGTGGGCGATCTGCTGAATGGGATTCATCCCGGGAGGTTGCATCCCCTATCCCAAGAGATATAACCTATAACCTAAGAGATATGCATCCCCTTCAGCATCCTCCTGGGATGCTGAAGGGGATGCATATCTGTTAGGTTACCGAATAGACAAGATATTTGGCACACAATCAATAAATATCTAAGGAGATATTTACAGGATAAAAAGTGGATGGGTGCATAGGTAGTCTGTGGATTGATAAGTCTGAAAACAATTGATTTAAATATTTTTACAATTTATTTACACATTAATATATATTTACTTACTAAAACTCAAATTTAATATTGTATAAATTTTGATAATATATAAACAGTATATCGAATTAATGTGTAATTTAAAATATTTTAAGCACTTCTATACATGTATGTAGAAAAGATTTGTAATCATCATTACAAATGCAATTGCTAATTTTGTTATTTTCTTTTCGACCATAGAAGTACTTCTGTGTCCAGCTGAAATTAAGAAAATATATCAGAATTTAAATGGAGACAGTAGAATTTACTGTATGAAGAACAAATTAGGATGCTTACAGGAATCGGCGTTAATAGTTGTATTCGGTTTCAATTCTTGGGCACAGTTAATAACGTCATCCGGTATTTCTGGAACTGACGTCATTTCTGAAAAGTGGGTAAATTATTTATTAAATTCGGATTTTTATCAGGAACAAATCTAAAAATCTTACCGCATAAACTAAAAAGGCGATCATCTGTGTCACATTTCTGAGCTTGAGGTGGACATAGACTAGGGTTACAGTCTACTCCACCTACCTCAAAAGGTAGATCTTCACGAACGTTTCCACTAATATAAAAGGCAGGATAAAAATTAAATTGAAGATGGTGTGGTCAATTTAAGGTGTCAGCCTACCGCTTTGGAAACTCGGAATCGAATCCGCGCGAGCAAGTGCCAGAAATTTTTTACATGTGGGCTGTCCGGATATGTCGGGTCCTATCTCTCATCATCTTGGTCGCCCCATTATGGGCCTGGCCGAACTAACTGCAGGTATGGTAAACAGAGACCCTCTTAGTGCCCACAGTACGGGAAAGAGCTAGATGTATACATAAACTGCCAAGTAAAATCGAATTATTTGGTTAACCTGATTTTTCTTTTAATCTTTTACTCTTCATAACAATTTCTTTTTTACTTTAAGAGGGCCTTTTTAATCATATCCGTCGTAGGTTTCGCCAATGCACAATGGATGTACACAAATGACAAGCAGCAAGGCCCTTATCACCCGTGCATACTCATTTTGTCACACCCCGAAAAATTCCTGGAGTTGCTGGCCTGAATTTGACTCTGAGCAGGCTCCCAGAGCTGGTGGGCTAACGCCTTAACTGCCTCTGCCATAAGACCGTCAATACGAGAATATTTATATTTAAAGATTTCTTTATCGAAATTATAAAATAGTATAACTTACCCTGGATAAAAATTGCATATTAATAAATTATTGGGTGGGCAAGTTAACATTGAGCATCCTACGGAATGACTTTCAGCCCAAAATAACTATACAAATTTATTGAAAGAATTTTATCACAATTGTAATTTATGTTTTTATAAATTTAGTATATAAATTTTTAAATTATAGAATGTCCCTTACCGCCTTATAATTTAAACATCCAAGTAAATCGTTATCTTTGCAATTGTTTTCGGTGTAATTATATGACCTGTAATTGCCCCAGCTCTGAATTGCATTTATAGCAATTTCACTTCCCATGTATATATTCTGATTAATGAACTTCAGACAGTTTTTTGGGCCTCGCATGTTAGGACAGTTCTTGCCCCACTTTTCTGCCATTTCTGCCAATTTTTCATTCCACATCTAAAATTAATCCCCCATTACATAAATTAAGATAAAAATTAGACACGAAACGTTTAAAATTAATTGTTATTAAATACACAGTAGAAATAAGAAATTTAATAAGTAGAATCATATTCCACAAGCGGAGTTTTTCAAATATTTTAGTTGGGAATCTTTTCCATGTTACAATTTAACCTCTCCTCAAATGGCAATGATGGGAGCATAAGTGCACACCACGACTTTTATAAACACTCTGTATTATTTAAATAACGTATTTCCTCGATTAAACTTCTATAAATCGGGGGAAACCCTCGACTTATGAACTCAAACGAGACTTTCTCCTGCTGAGTATTCGAAAATTTTAAAGCGGAGCGTTAGCGAAGATTCTATTCTATGTAGTTCACATAATGTGCTCGTTCTCAAAATTTGATGGGCCGATTTTGATAAATCTTTGCCATTTTTCCATTAATTGCGATGAGGGATCAAAAATGTAATAAAAATGGGGGGGTCCGTGGCTTTGTGTTCGAGATAGAGTAGAGTCAAAGTGACAATGTTCGTGCTCCCTGCGCGATTGAGTGTGCCAAAGAAATTTAGGGGACGAAAATGAGATTAAAAAAATAATATTGGCAATGCTCGTAAATAACAAAAAATGAGCGCGAAAAAATAAAACACGACCAAAACAATCGACACCACAGATTGTTCTGTTCTTGGATCATTTTTCTATAGTTGGTAAGTGAAAGAATTGCCTGTCTGTGCTTCGCAATTGTGAAGATTGCCTCTTGAGTGCCCAGCAGATACAAGGATTGCCTCTTTCTTTTCGGCTCCGTCTCAGTTTTATCGCGAGATATCCTAGTTATACCTTTATTTCAAAAAAGTATCCGTGAACCCTAAAACAAAATGCTGTCCGACTCTAACAATTTGAAGAAGTAGAATTTGAGTTAAACTCCTGACCTGATACTCTAGAATTCATTACTGTATACAGTGTACAGTACATTATATTTCAAAATGTTTCCCATACTTTGAAACTCCGGGTTTCATTTTTAACCGTTCCTTTATTCCCCGGGGTTTAATGGAGGAAATGCTGTATACTTTACTGTAATAAAGGATTACAGAATAATTCTTAAATGTTATCAAAGCTCATTATATTGACATTTTTAGTAAAAGTTTTTAACAAGTTGATTTAGGAAATTGAAAATATTCACCAATTTTATCATTTTATTGCTAGTAGCCGGAGGATGTCTTCTGAAATAATTGAGTCTTGTAAGAATATCTTTTATTTCGCCCTCTTTAAAACCTAAAGAGTTCTGCATTTTACTGGAAT
Organism: Centruroides sculpturatus; assembly: GCF_000671375.1. Lineage (NCBI taxonomy): Eukaryota > Metazoa > Arthropoda > Arachnida > Scorpiones > Buthidae > Centruroides > Centruroides sculpturatus. The sequence continues at coordinate 1,121,896 of NW_019384891.1, forward strand.
CCACCTGTAAAATGTGCGCTAATTCGTTTCTTTCCGAAGAAACTAAGCATTTTTCATCCAAACACATTACTTCGAACAACATCAAAACTAAAACACTTCGAATCATTGTTTGAACCTGTGACAAAACACATATCTATGATTAAAAGAAATCTATTTAACTTTAAGAATTTAATTTCGTAATTCAATTACAAATTTCTAAACAAATAAAATTATAGGCACGTCTAGAATGTAAAATATCAATTAAATAAACAATTGGAGTAAAAACTAACAAGAAAATCGAATAAAATGAATTAATGTGTAACATTTTTCAGTGCTTACCTCTTTGAATTCCAAGCTAGAATAAATGGAAATTGCTCAAATTTAACGTAAAATTCTGTGGAATACAATTCAAATTCGAATTATTCAACGATAAAAAGTTATTCGCTATTTTGAAAGAGTTTTCGAATGTTCCGAATGACGTTTGCGCGTGTAAAGTGGACAACACGTGGACGAGGATGACCACGTGATTGTAATGGCGGGTGTCAATAAAGTATTAATTTGTAATTAGAATTTGTAATTTTGTTATAAACTAAACATGACAACTAGGCAGTTATAGAGCGATAGGCTATTCTACAATGAAAAAAAAAAAAATCGATCCGGATCTTTTCTACTAGAATATTTTAAAATTAATTAATTTGATTCTAATTACTGTATATTTTTTCCTTTCTTTACACAGACACAATGTAGTGACAATTTTCAAACACTATGCAAATTTTTCATCTTTTTATTTAGTTGGAACGCTTTTTACATCACGCGTTTCGGGCTCCTGCCCCTCCTCAGCCAACTAAACATTAAAATCATACATAAGAAGAGGATACATATAAATACGCGAATTATGATCCGACAATATACAAAGGGACCATACGCCACGTAAATATTCTATAAACATATCTTAAAATTTTCCCATATGCAACAAATACGTATATACAGACGGCACAGCATTTTTTGGTTAACACATTCGGATTGTTTTCTTTTTCTAACAGTAACCAGTATACTAATACGCAATGGACCGCACTTCGTTCCATAGGTTGGACAAAGGACGAACAGACCAACAGGACAAATTTCTACAAGTTTTTCAACATTCGTCTATATAAATAAATCGAATTTACAAAGAATATAATAACATCTACTATATCTATGATTTGTATCTTAACACATCACTTGGATTTACATAGTAACAATTGCTGCTGCCACGAATAGGTCTCCCACGCAACCACTTCAACTACATAATTTAGTTTATTGATTTGCATATATACCAATAGGGCAAATTTTTTAAAACATTTTTGGGTAATCAATAAAAATTTAATATTGCTTAAGTAACTGCAATATTGATAAATCCAATATAGAGATTCTACATAAAGAAAAGAAAACATCACAAAAAATTCAACGAAAGTGTAGCAATTATCAAGAATAAAAATAAAAATTGCATAAATAAAAATTTAAGTGTCAGAATCCTTGAAAATTGGATAAAAATGCTTTTTTTCTTTTTACTCTTTCTGCCCTGTGGGCACTAAGAGGGCCTCTTATAGCAGGCCCATTATGGGTTCGACCAGGCCCACAATGGGGCGACCGGGTATTGAGGGACGGGGCCCGACATATCAGAACGGACCACCCCCCGAAAAATTCCTCGGGATTCTTTGACCCGTCCGGATTCGATTCCGGTTTCCCCAGAGCAGTAGGCTGCCACCTTGACCGCTCGGCCATCCGGCCAAAATAAAAATGCTATGAAAGTGCTAGAGAATGTTAAATATTGTTATACAGTAATATTATAGAGTTCAAATTATAGAGTACGTTTGCATAATAGCTATTAGAATTAATTAAAAAAACAATTAACCTATGTTTTTGTATGCTAATAAGTTTTATGTGCAGTTGTTATGGTTTGTATTAAAACATTTTTATTGATTACCCAAAAATGTTTTAAAAAATTTGCCCTATTGGTATATATGCAAATCAATAAACTAAATTATGTAGTTGAAGTGGTTGCGTGGGAGACCTATTCGTGGCAGCAGCAATTGTTACTATGTAAATCCAAGTGATGTGTTAAGATACAAAGCATAGATATAATAGATGTTATTATATTCTTTGTAAATTCGATTTATTTATATAGACGAATGTTGAAAAACTTGTAGAAATTTGTCCTGTTGGTCTGTTCGTCCTTTGTCCAACATATGGAACGAAGTGCGGTCCATTGCGTATTAGTATACTGGTTACTGTTAGAAAAAGAAAACAATCCGAATGTGTTAACCAAAAAATGCTGTGCCGTCTGTATATACGTATTTGTTGCATATGGGAAAATTTTAAGATATGTTTATAGAATATTTATGTGGCGTATGGTCCCTTTGTATATTGTCGGATCATAATGCGCGTATATATATGTATCCTCTTCTTATGTATGATTTTAATGTTTAGTTGGCTGAGGAGGGGCAGGAGCCCGAAACGCGTGATGTAAAAAGCGTCCCAACTGAATAAAAAGATGAAAAATTTGCATAGTGTTTGAAAATTGTCACTACATTGTGTCAGTGTAAGGAAAAAAATATAAAATACGGTTTCATTAGTATAAAAATTAATTCTAATTATTAAATTTAATGCAAAATGAGGACTCGATGGCCTACTTTTATGAAAGTCTATAAACACAATGTCTGAATACGATACCGTGATTCATGGCGGCAGTCTCTATATTGGGTCCTTTGATGCTCTGTGTAGTGTTTCTAGAGCGAATTTGGTTATTGGTTTTTTCGATTTCGATTAGTTGAATTCCTTGTCATATATTTTTTTTAAAATGGTTTGGTATTCAGCACCACTGTAAAAATTCGTCAGCCAAAAGATCGTTCCATTTTCCAGCTGACAGATCCAGGAAAGTGATGATTTAAGAGTTAACTATATGAAAGTAACAAGTAAATGAAAAGATACGCTATTTGAAATTATAAAAGGAATTCCGTGGCTTAAACTCGAAGGAACGTGTGGTTTACTGCACCTACATAGCATGAAATCTAAGCTGGGACCTTGGAAAACTAAGGACCCAATATGGTGGCTCCATAAGGAATATTGGGGTCTTGACCTTTGTGTTTATAAACCTTGCTTTTAGTTCAAATTATTTTAAATATATATATACAAACGGTGTTTAACTAGCCAAATTATAGCTTACTAAATCCACACAACTTGATTAATTAACAAAGTTTACAATTGAAGGATTCTGGTTTTAGAACTATGAATTGGAAAATAATCTCGCACATTCTCAAATTGGATTTGACTCATCAGAACAGGAAGAAAACGTAATTAATGATGACTACGAGTTTAAAGAAATAGGAAAGGGGAATTTCGATACAGTTCATTTGGCTCGATCTAAAAAAAATGGCTTTGAAAGCCGCCAAGAAGCGTATTCTCTTGCACAGGTATTGCTTTAATTCTGTTTTCGCTCGTAATACGGTGTCAAAATAACAGAATATGTTTGTAAAATTATTCTTGACTTCAAAAGTCATCAACTGGCATCATTTATGTTGCGTGAATTGATTTTGAAATATAAAATTATCCAATCCATTCTGAACACACAAGCATTGCAATTACCTATTATCCGATCCCTGAACTTTCCCTATTTATAACGAGATGCATAAGAACGATGTAACCACATTATTTCAGTCAATATCCATTCTCAAATTGATTTATATTACATTTGTAGGCATTTTTACGCTTAAAAATACAACTGAAAAGGCTATTATATCTATGATTTGTATCTTAACACATCACTTGGATTTACATAGTAACAATTGCTGCTGCCACGAATAGGTCTCCCACGCAACCACTTCAACTACATAATTTAGTTTATTGATTTGCATATATACCAATAGGGCAAATTTTTTAAAACATTTTTGGGTAATCAATAAAAATTTAATATTGCTTAAGTAACTGCAATATTGATAAATCCAATATAGAGATTCTACATAAAGAAAAGAAAACATCACAAAAAATTCAACGAAAGTGTAGCAATTATCAAGAATAAAAATAAAAATTGCATAAATAAAAATTTAAGTGTCAGAATCCTTGAAAATTGGATAAAAATGCTTTTTTTCTTTTTACTCTTTCTGCCCTGTGGGCACTAAGAGGGCCTCTTATAGCAGGCCCATTATGGGTTCGACCAGGCCCACAATGGGGCGACCGGGTATTGAGGGACGGGGCCCGACATATCAGAACGGACCACCCCCCAAAAAATTCCTCGGGATTCTTTGACCCGTCCGGATTCGATTCCGGTTTCCCCAGAGCAGTAGGCTGCCACCTTGACCGCTCGGCCATCCGGCCAAAATAAAAATGCTATGAAAGTGCTAGAGAATGTTAAATATTGTTATACAGTAATATTATAGAGTTCAAATTATAGAGTACGTTTGCATAATAGCTATTAGAATTAATTAAAAAAACAATTAACCTATGTTTTTGTATGCTAATAAGTTTTATGTGCAGTTGTTATGGTTTGTATTAAAACATTTTTATTGATTACCCAAAAATGTTTTAAAAAATTTGCCCTATTGGTATATATGCAAATCAATAAACTAAATTATGTAGTTGAAGTGGTTGCGTGGGAGACCTATTCGTGGCAGCAGCAATTGTTACTATGTAAATCCAAGTGATGTGTTAAGATACAAAGCATAGATATAATAGATGTTATTATATTCTTTGTAAATTCGATTTATTTATATAGACGAATGTTGAAAAACTTGTAGAAATTTGTCCTGTTGGTCTGTTCGTCCTTTGTCCAACATATGGAACGAAGTGCGGTCCATTGCGTATTAGTATACTGGTTACTGTTAGAAAAAGAAAACAATCCGAATGTGTTAACCAAAAAATGCTGTGCCGTCTGTATATACGTATTTGTTGCATATGGGAAAATTTTAAGATATGTTTATAGAATATTTACGTGGCGTATGGTCCCTTTGTATATTGTCGGATCATAATGCGCGTATATATATGTATCCTCTTCTTATGTATGATTTTAATGTTTAGTTGGCTGAGGAGGGGCAGGAGCCCGAAACGCGTGATGTAAAAAGCGTCCCAACTGAATAAAAAGATGAAAAATTTGCATAGTGTTTGAAAATTGTCACTACATTGTGTCAGTGTAAGGAAAAAAATATAAAACACGGTTTCATTAGTATAAAAATTAATTCTAATTATTAAATTTAATACAAAATGAGGACTCGATGGCCTACTTTTATGAAAGTCTATAAACACAATGTCTGAACACGATACCGTGATTCATGGCGGCAGTCTCTATATTGGGTCCTTTGATGCTCTGTGTAGTGTTTCTAGAGCGAATTTGGTTATTGGTTTTTTCGATTTCGATTAGTTGAATTCCTTGTCATATATTTTTTTAAAAATGGTTTGGTATTCAGCACCAAACTAAAAATTCATCAGCCAAAAGATCGTTCCATTTTCCAGCTGACAGATCCAGGAAAGTGATGATTTAAGAGTTAACTATATGAAAGTAACAAGTAAATGAAAAGATACGCTATTTGAAATTATAAAAGGAATTCCGTGGCTTAAACTCGAAGGAACGTGTGGTTTACTGCACCTACATAGCATGAAATCTAAGCTGGGACCTTGGAAAACTAAGGACCCAATATGGTGGCTCCATAAGGAATATTGGGGTCTTGACCTTTGTGTTTATAAACCTTGCTTTTAGTTCAAATTATTTTAAATATATATATACAAACGGTGTTTAACTAGCCAAATTATAGCTTACTAAATCCACACAACTTGATTAATTAACAAAGTTTACAATTGAAGGATTCTGGTTTTAGAACTATGAATTGGAAAATAATCTCGCACATTCTCAAATTGGATTTGACTCATCAGAACAGGAAGAAAACGTAATTAATGATGACTACGAGTTTAAAGAAATAGGAAAGGGGAATTTCGATACAGTTCATTTGGCTCGATCTAAAAAAAATGGCTTTGAAAGCCGCCAAGAAGCGTATTCTCTTGCACAGGTATTGCTTTAATTCTGTTTTCGCTCGTAATACGGTGTCAAAATAACAGAATATGTTTGTAAAATTATTCTTGACTTCAAAAGTCATCAACTGGCATCATTTATGTTGCGTGAATTGATTTTGAAATATAAAATTATCCAATCCATTCTGAACACACAAGCATTGCAATTACCTATTATCCGATCCCTGAACTTTCCCTATTTATAACGAGATGCATAAGAACGATGTAACCACATTATTTCAGTCAATATTCATTCTCAAATTGATTTATATTACATTTGTAGGCATTTTTACGCTTAAAAATACAACTGAAAAGGTAAAACATGGCTTTGTTTTGAGATTAAACGCGCTAAAACTATATTTTAAACTGCAAATAAATATTTTCTTATTATAAATAAAATTTAACATTTTATTAATTTTCATAGCTTATATACAATACACCGTATTAATAGTAATTTAAAATATTTTAACAATTATTATATGTAGAAAGTATTTGTAATGATCACGACAAGTAAACATGTTAATTTTATTATTATTTTCTTCTCGACTGTAGGAGTATTTCTGTATCCACCTGAAATAAAAGGGAAAAAAACAACTTAAATGGCGATAATAACATTTAAGGCCGATTACTGCCTCCTATATATAATACATTGCCTGTTAATTATAGTAAAATATAATAAGAAATGGCGCCTAACGCCTACCCCTAGTATTTATTTTAGTATTTACCTATTACCTATTAATAGTAGTATATTGTCTGTTCGATTCCGATAAGAATTGTGTTTCCGAGTAGTTCAGTTTTCGCCTCCGAGAAGATATTGGTGATGTAGTGGTGTTTTTTTTGTTGTTTATAATATATTCGATAGTTTTCGATCACTTTACAATTCAAACTAATTTCATAATGTTTCAAACTTAAGCAGCGAAATTTGGCAAGGTAGCTTATGTATAAGGGGCGTCGATGCTATTAAATTTTGATGGTGATAGGTCGAGAAGATGGAGAGATAGAAGCCATATTTCGCGCGGGTCGGACTTAATGAAGATTTCACTTGTTAGCATTTACAATTATTTAAAAATAAAACTCATCTCTACATAAAACATATTATAAATGTTGGGAATAGATTCTCCGCCATTGCCACATCTAGTGGCCAGGAATAGGAAACACAAAATTTTCTAAAAACTGGTCGAATGAACAGGCAGTGCGTATATAAGACAGTGGACCGGTTCATACTTCGTGAGAACGGAAAGAGAAGAAAAAAAACACACAAAATAACTTTAGTACGCGACACTTCGCTCATTAATAATGACATAATTCTGCCCTCTTTCGGTTGAAAAGTCGACAAAAGTTCTGTTTTTCTCTCTGTTTGTTAGGCGTACTTTACAATATTTTGCATCCTTCGGTGCGTAGATTGATAAAATTGAAATGATTAGAATTAGAGCGTAATTTATCATTTATACATTTGAAATTAACCATGGTACGCCACTCGGGATCAAAATGACCTCAATGAATTTAAAAATAATGCCATTTGCTAACTTATTGTTTTAGGTGCTTCCCGATTCATGACGTTCTATCTATTTATTACACCCATATGAAATTTCACTGAAAAAAATACTGTTGTATTTAAGAAATTTGCAAGTCATATGGTCTGTTGGGTCACATTGTACACCACATTTCGAGGAAATCAAATCAGAGGAAGAGTGGGGTGTCCGGATTTTATAAAAGTCTATATTTTCCTCAGACTTCCAGAGAATAAGTATGAAAAATTTGGTGCGGATCGGACAAATGATATAGGAGTTAACGGTTCTGCATTAACAGTTCCAGATCCAGCAGCAGAATTGGATCTCCCACCTATTGTAATGATACTGGCATAACTCTGGTGGAAGTACTGTTATCTCACTGTAATTGTTTTAAACGATTACTTCGCGATGGTAATACATTTTTTTCTTTTAGTTGATTAGATTTATTTTGACACTAACTGTAGCGATGTATCATGAAACCACTCAAAATCTCTGTTCTTTATTTCCGAATTAATTAGCCGAATGTACTCTCCTTTTTAAAAATTTTACCACTCTAAAGCTTTGAATGAGTACCGAAAATGCATGCGCCCTTCTTTTGCATACGGGAAGAGAATAATAGAAAAGAGATATTTTCTATTTTCTTCTCTTTTCCATTCTGACGAAATATGAACCGGCCTTAATGTGTGTAGAATTATGATACTTACAGCACTGAACATGAGTAGTAGTATCCGGTTCCGAAGTTGTGTACAGTTCCGATGTTGTATCCGGTTCCAAAGTTGTACTCGGATCCAATTGTAGAGCACAGTTAATAACCTCATCTGGTATTTCTGGAACCGATGTCATTTCTGAAGAAGTAGGTAAATTATTTACTACATTCGGATTTTTATCAGGTGCAAATCAAATCTTACCGCAAATACTAAAAACGGGATCTTCCGTATCACATTTCTGAGCTTGAGGTGGACATAGCTCAGGGTAACAATCTGATTTTCCTACTTCAAAAGGAAGCTCTTCGTCAAGTTTTTCACTACTAATGTAAACGATAGGAGAGAAATTAAATTGACAGTCAATGTGATTAAGATGGGAATCGCTCTGGGTAATTCAAAATCGAATCCGCATAATTAACTCTCTAAAAGATGTCTTGGATATGTCATGTTCTGTCCCTCTATTGTGCACCTGCCCGAACTTAAGGTAGGCACGAAGAGGAGGCCCATTTAATACTCACAGAAACAAAAATGCTAAAATACCACTTAAAACCGAAACCAATTCGGTAAAATTGTTTTTTTTTTTGTTTTTAAAATTGAATTAATAATTTTTAATTTTTTTACTTTAGTGGCTAAATATATTATACATTTTTTCACAATAGAAAATTTTCATCATTACATAATCATTCATTGAAAAATACGCGAAGTATTTTTTACTCTTCCAGGCCTGTGGCACTAAGGGCCTTTTAAATTATATTCGTCGTGGGTTCATCGATCAGTGGGAGACCGAACTGTGAGGAATGGAACCTGACATCAGGGACAGACCATTCCCGAAAAATTGCTACAGTTTCCTGAATGTAATTCTCATCTTTCAGAGCAATAGGCTGACACCATAACTGCATGGGCATCCACGTTCAACACGAAAATATTTATATTTAAAAATGTATTTATAGAAAATTACGATATATTATAACTTACCCTGGATAAAAATTGCATATAATTAAATTGTCATGCCTGCAAGTCAATATTGCGCATCCTACAGAATGACTTTCAGCCCAATATAACTATAAAATTTATTCAAAGAACCTTATCAGAATCGTAATTTATATTTTTATAAATTTAATATTAAGTTTTAAATTACAGAATTTGAATTTTTCCTTACCGCCTTATAATATAAACATCCAATATAATCTTCATCGAAGCAATAGTTTCCAGTGTAATTATATGACCAGAAAATGTTCCAAGCCGTAAGTGCACTTCTAACAGTTTTACCGTTTCCTCTGTATATATTTTGATTAATGAATTTTAGACAGTTTTTTGGGCCTCGTTTGTGGGGACAATTTTCGCCCCATTCTTCTGCCATTTTTGCCAATGTGTTATTCCACATCTAAAATCAATCATCATTATATTAATATAAATAAGATACCAAAATACACAAAATTAATAATAAAATGAGACAAAAATCCTCTTTTAGACTCTTTTGAACTACTTGGTGGCCCGTTTCCTTTTATGATAGCCTAGAAGTTGTGGAAGGAAAGGTCTTGAGGAAGGTCTGGACCTTCCTCAAGACCTTTCTTTCTAGAGTGGTTGCTATTGACCCAGGGATCGAAGAGGCATTTTTGGTGGAATCAATTGTTTATATATACATGTTATGAATGAAAACTGTAACTAAATCAATTAAAAAATTGTAAAACCACGCGCATCAGAAATATAATTTGCACATAAAATATACGTGAAAAAGCAATTGGCGTGATTAAGCAAATCTCGATTACTTGTAAATACGTGTATACATACTTATTTATAAAGTTCAAGTGTGGGAATGAGAAGAAAGAAGAAATTCGATTGGTTTGATGGTCTATGGCAACGCAACATGTCCATATTGAGAGGACTTTTATAAGATTGACCCCTATTTAGGTGTTAGACACGTAAAAAAAATTCAGAAAACTCCACATGGCGAGGTTGCTGGTGAGGCTCAAACCTTCGATTAATGTTTAATGCTTTTACCACTCGGCTAGTGTAGACTAAAATAAAAAATCAAGTTATATTTACAGATTTATTTTAGCTATTCCTATTTGGCTCAGTTTCAGCAAATGTGAGGACCAGTTGGTATCAATAAAAAAAAACGATGACTAAAGAAAAACTACACAATATACACCGTATATTATATGAAAATATATATATATATATATATATGAAAATAGCTTTAAATATGTAATTCTCAAAATACTGGAATCCAACAATGGCCAACTGAATAAAACAATTGAACACTGGAAGTTAACTAAAGTTAGTAAAATAATTTCTAATAAATTTGTTTTGATACTTTTTAATTAATTTTTGTGTTTAATCAACATAAAACATATAAAAATTTGTTTAGTTTTCGTATATAATTGAGGTCGTGATCAACACTTTTGTAAGGTCGTTGTAGCGCGCCTCAATCAACAGGCTGACCACGTGAAATTTACAGGGTTTTCTTTACGTGTCTAACACCTAAATAGTAGAATACTAGATAATTTTTTACCGAAAGTACTTCCCCTTTGCAGAACCCCTTGCGTTGCGTTGCTCTATTCCATCAATCCAATCAACAAAGCAGGATAGCAATTAGAACAACAACTCCTGTTTTCGAGGAAATTATAACTCTATATAACTTTTGTTTGCTCGAGAATAAAGTATCGAACCTCATGACTTCTGGTTGAATACAAGAAAGCAAGGGACTGATTGGATTCGCTTTACCATTTGGTTTAATGTCGTTCCTATAACTTCCAATTGTTTATCAGAACGTCAATAACATTTCATTGAAATATTTTGGATGTCAACGTCACGTCATCAACAACAAAAATACAAATTCATTCTAAATTTCAAAAATACAATCATTCTATTGCCAAAACAACAAGCATTCTACTACTAAATGAACATATTTAAATTTAAAATTTGAAATTAAATACATTCCATTTATAATTAAGTATATATTAAATATTTGAAAACTGTTTCTTAGAGTGAAATTAAATTAACTTACAGCAAATTGCATATAAAATTCTTAAATATTATGTTATATAATGAACTATAGGCCTAAATATAATAAATAGCTTTATATTTATTGTATACTAATAGGATTATAGTTAATTTTATTACAAGTTTTAATAAAATTAAACTAAGAAAGATTTAGTAAATAGAAAATACCAATTTTATCATTTTATGACTTGTATAGGGAGGATGTCTTTTGAAATAATTCAATCTTCTCAGTATATCTTTTATATCGTTTTCACTGAGAGCTATGGGCTTCCCCTTTTCACTGGAATCCTTTTGTAAAATGTTTGCTAATTCGTTTCTTTCCGAAGAAACTAAGCAGCTTTCATCCAAAGCCATAACTTCGAACAATACCAGAACCAAAACGCTTCGAATCATTGTATGAGCCTATAATAAAACACATAGGGCAAATCAGGATTAGAAGGTAAAAGCTGAACAAACTGGTGTTTCCTCATCATACCAAACAACACAATAACCAGCAACTTAATGGTGTTTTCGAGAAACAGAAAAACTAAATATCTTTTCTGCTAATTCACCGTCTCACCTTTAGAGGTGTGGGTTAGTTGACGAACAGAATATGGATGAGTCTGCTGTAATTTTTGACGAATTAAAGGTTAGACTTATTATTCAAGCTTCTAAAGTATTATATACGAGAAATCAAAGTCGTCCGCTAATCTTAAGATTTTTAAGGCTTCAGTAAACATAAACATGTATAAAATATTGAGCAAATCAGGAACAGAAACCTATTTTTACAACAATCGCGCGTGGCTGTACACACAGTAATCATTGCTGGGTGTGCTGTCGCGCCCAGCGTCATGGCTCCCAATTAACACAATATATTAATACGTAACACCGTGCTTTAGTTTATACCGTAATGACACGTGTTCATCATCTAACCCTTATTTATAATTTTTTTTAAATACGATTTCAGTTTATGTATATATGTTACTATGAATGACCGATATCTGGTGAATGTCAACATTCTCCGCTGAATGTCAGCATTCACACATTCGTTTCGTGTATGTACGAAATATTTGCTAAATATCATTGTTTCTCACTTACAACGGCAAATGTGGACATTCAGTATGCACTGATGGTGAACGTTGAATAAAAATATTTTTACAGTCGACCCCCCTATAACATTGTTGATTTTTCTGTTTTATATGAATTCCATGTTGTACGAGTCACTTAGATTTTACACATACGTGTGCTGGGCTGTGAACTGCTTACGTATTTGTAGAATTCAAGTGACTCGTACAACATGGAATTCATATAAAACGGAAAAATCAACAGTGTTATAGGGGGTCGACTGTATTACATTAAGACAAAAATGCAACTTTTTAATATGTCAAAATAGGAGAAAGCTTAATTAATTAACAGCACATGTAAATAAACTGTTGAACCTAAAACGAACAGTACATTCTTAATCAGAAAAGAAAATAATACGATAATAAACTTACACATAAATTATGTGATTAACGTTATACAAATTCTTTACAAATTACGAACCGATTACGTTACTACGCGATTACGGACGAATCTGTTAATGGTGTCTTTTATTCGGATATCGCCAACGCCTTACCGACGACCCCTCTCATTCTCTACCACTCGACCTGACAAACCGATCCCCACCACACGGGATCAAAAGAACAAAAATGCCATCCAGTGACAAATTGGGCAGTTTCCACCAAACCGTTGCCGGAAAAAGAGGTAGGACCGTGTCCTACCTCCGACTATTCACAAAGGATTTGGCGACAGACTGTCGCCTCTCTGTCGACATTGGCTTCTCGGGTGTCATTTCGACCTCCACCAAAGCTTATCTGTGCTTGTCGACATACACCGGCGATTGTTCGAATGTATAATAATATGACCAAATATTCGGTCTTTCACCGATGTATTTTGTATGTGTCGACATTCACCGGAGAATATCGACATTCTCTAATTTCGGTCTTTCACAGTAACATATATATTTACGTAATTAAATATAAAATTTCTAGAAAAACAAAATTATATGCAAGTCTTGAATGTAAAATATGGATTAAATAAGAATAAAATGAATACTGTGTAACATTTTTCGGACTTACCTGTCTGAATTTCAACATAAAATCAATGAAAATTTTTTTAAATTCAACGTAAAATTCCGTGGAATACAATTGAAATTGGAATTATTTAAAAGATAAAAAAGCTATTCGCTGTTTTGAAATAGCTTTAGAATATTCTGAATGATGTCGCGAGCACGTGGTTATAATTGCAGGAGCACGTGGGAGTCATTCCGTAATATTAATAAATTTAATACAAGATGGCGACTCAATCATTTACTTTTATTCAACGTCTGTATAAGATGGTCAGAACACGATCCCGTGATTCTTTGCGGAAGCGGACACGTGGTTCCTGGGTGGGTCGACTATATTATATACAGGGTGTATTTTTTATCTTGAGACATTGAAATAACTTAATTGGATCTCATTGTTTTGGAAAAAGGTATAGACAAAAGTTGTAGGATGTCGAGGGCCAATCAATTGATGACCTCGGATGTGACCTTGACCTTCAAGGTCATTTGGAGATCAAGTCTGTTTTTTCAATGGGAACACATATTTTTTTACCCGAAAATGGAAAGAGCAACAAATTTCACAATCGGATGTACCTTTGACCTTATTGTCTAGGTCAAAGGTCAAGATTATTTTAAGGTTAAAATTATAAGCTTTTTCTAATGGAAAATCATACTTTTTACTACTGTTAACTCTCGAAAACCACTTAAATTACATTTTGTGCTAGCCGCTATTTTTGTATTATGTAATTTTCCTATTCGAATGCCATTATACCACTGGTCTGATCAAAAGAAGGAAATGTCACAGAAGGGAGTCGAACTTAATTCGACCAAAAGTAATCATTTACCTTTTCCTGGAAGAGAGGATGGTCAACCGCTACTAATTAATAAAGGTCTACTATTACTATTTGAAAAGTGATCCGTGTTAGACAGTTTTGATTGAATTGCTAAGCTTAACGTTCGAAATTGAATATCCGAAAGCTAACAACGCTTACGCTGAAAGAAAAAAAGTACGAACTTGTGTGTGAATTTGAATGTAATAAAACTTCGCAAGCCGAATTTGCAAAACAAGAAAAGGACTCACCAGTGGCCAAGCGGTCTTCGTTCCCTGAACACTGGTAGTTCGGTTATGGGCTATTTATGATGTGGTTATATTCTAACACGACGCGACCGGTGTTGTTGCCGCGGTTTCCAGAGATCTCATTTCCTATACTATTGGATATGTGGTTATTACCGTTAATGTGAACGCGTGCTAAATTATAAATCATGTTTCCCCTGTAACCGTGTTTAATCGCTAATGATTTCAAGTATTTTAGTTCTTTGTGGTGTCCGTGTAATTGGTGCAGTTGGTGACTAGCCCGTTTGGTAAGCGATCTAAAGGCCGCGATTTTGTATGCAACATACGGTCAAACATTTCAAACAGATCCCCTGAAAGGAGTCTGCCCATGAGTACCACATGTTGTTGTAAGTAGCGTTATTGAAACGAAAAAAGGAAGAATAACATAGCATATGGACCAGATTTAATGTATGTTGGTGTTCGGTTCTCCGGCCATACTTTAATAGCCAAGTCCTCAAATCACACTATTCGCGGAGATAGTCATGTAACGATTTTGGACTTCATAGCACTGTACCCCTCTATTAGGATACAACCGTGATTCTACACGTTAATATTAAAAATAGTCGAATAAAATAGTGTAATAATTAAACAAGTTCAATTGTTAAGTAATTATTAATTCTAATAATTTAAATAAGATATAAAAATTATAATGACTGATCGATTGACAAAATCACAAATATCCTTATTTAAAGAAGTGTTTTCTCTTTTCGATAAAAACGGCAATGGAAGTATCATGAAAGAAGAATTGGATTCCGTTCTTAAATCTTTAGGAATAATTTCTACAAAACAAGAACTCGATGATTTCATTAATGATGTAGACGAAGATGGAAATGGAATTATAGAATTAGACGAATTTCTTAATATGATGAGAAAGAGGATGACAGCAGAGAAAAAGAAGAATATAACCAGAGAGTTATTTAACAAAATTGATAGAAACGGTAACGGTGTAATAGGTCATCAAGAAATATATGATACAATGCTGAATCTGGGTGAGAAACTGACACATGACGAAGTCACTGAAATGTTTCAAGAAGCAGATATTAATCAAGATGGAAAAATAGATTATGAAGATTTTGTAAAACTAGTGAATAAAATTAAAAAATTGGAAAAAAAGTCGACGTTTTATAATGTCAATTCCGAGATTAAATCAAAATCCAATAAAACAAACAAATCTAATAAGACTACATCAGATAAATCAACTGGAAGTAAAGAGAGAAGGGATCCCGTTTCTAACATGAAAATACCTAAAGTAAAGGACGAAGTTAAAAATCCGAACACGTGCCAAATATGAAAAGAAAAAGAAAAACTTACCTTGAATATATTTAGTTGCAATTTTACTAAAATTAATAAATTTTTGTTTTTAAACACATATATGGCTTAAAACAAATACTGCTTCTATCACATTAATTCTATATTTGTAATTTTTTTGGACTTCACTACATTTTTAATTTTGTTTTTTCTAATTACCTCTTTCGAATGCAAAATGCTACCCTTCGTATTAATAATTTAGCGAGGCCTACCTGTGGCCCAGCGGTCTTCGTACCCTGAACACTGGGAGTTCGGTCGTGGGTTCGAGCTTCGCTCGGACGGACTACCCACGTGGAGTTTTCCGGGTTTTCTCCACGTCTGTAACGCCTAAATAGAACCCTTCACGAAATCTTTCGGAAGGCATGCCCCTAAGGCAGATCTCCTAAGTGTTGCGTTGTCATAACAACAGAACACACACAATAATATAGCGCGTCTATCGCGCTATATCATTGTCGTGATAATTAAGTAAATATAATATTTGTTTTTTTTTAAATTATATCATTTTTTGTATGAATTATACTGTATTTAGTTTATTATTTTTAAAATTTTTAGCGAATAGATAGTGCTGCATGTAAAGTTAGCAAACGGAATGTAGACAGAAATTAACTGATATATAGAAATTCAATCAATATTTTGGGATGGTATATACGATATTATCTAAGTCAGAAGTATTTTAACGTCAATACGAAGTTTCGTACCAACTGGTGGAATGGCCGAAGAGTACATAGCAAACAAATAAACAGTCTTATTTATATGTAGAAATTAATAAGTAGACCTAATATTGACTAAATGAAAAACAAAATTAAAATTAGTTTTTGCCTCTATTCGTTTAAATTAAACTTAACGAATTAGTATTAATATGAAGGTCCAATAAAGAACAAATATGCGGTGCCTTCTAATTTCGAACAATCCAGAGTTAGAGTTGGATAGTTCCGGTAGGAACCGCTTCGAACTGAAACTACTAGAAACTGTTCCACGTGGAGTGTCGAGACAGTTCCGAAACTACTGACACATTCTCCATTTTGTAATTTTATGAATAAAGCCATAACGCGTTCTGAACGTTAGCTGATGCAACTACAATATGGCGGACCGGACATCTTGAAGTAAGAGTTTATAATGTGTCACTGTGAAAGATACTGTGTTGATAAGAAATGAAAATGACGCTCAAAGAACATAAAATGCAACTCGAAATATCACGGTAATAGTTCTTGTAAAAATAAATAACTCTGCAACATTCTTGATTCTCATAAAAAAGACTTATTTATGAATAAAAGTTCTTGACAAAGTAATTATTTTTAGTAAATTAGTTGTTAGAAAATGTTGACATCTGGATTACCGCTACAATTTTTCATGAATGATTGATTGAGTGTTGAAAAGTATCCAAGTTACACTTCTGTAGGTGATGAATAATTTTGTTATCTACTTATATAAGATAATTGAAAATACATAGATTATAATGAAAAAGAAAATGAAAATCACCTCGTTATTAGAGAGGTTGAGGCCGAAGTTTTCATCTCTCAAACGTTAACGCCGAACGTCGAGCGCCGCTTAAGATAGCGGCGCTCGACGTTCGGCGTTAACGTTTGAGAGATGAAAACTTTGGCCGCAACATCGCTATTAGTTAACATTTAAAACTTGTGGTGGCTTTTAACCATAATAAATCCGTCGCACAGTGGTTTTAAACTTTAGCAGCTGATTTTTATGTCATAGTGCACATACAAGTAGTTGACTTTTAGCACTTTTAAGCAAGAGGGAAAAAATGCGTATTTTTCTCTATATATTTGAATAATTATTCAGTTTGCATTCTTTACCATAAATATTTAGTTACCATAAATTAAATTTAATATTTTATTAATTTTGATAAAGTATATACAATATGCCAAATGTTAAAATCAATGTATAACTTGAAATACAATGCTGTATTTTATTAATTGTTACATGTAGAAGGAATTTGTAATCATCATTACAAGAAAAAGTGCTAATTTTATTATACTTTCCTTCATGACAGTGGATGCACTTTTGAAACCAGCTGAAATGAAGAAAAAATATTACAATTTAAATGACGGTAGTAACATTTAACATCGTTTGCTTGCCTCCTATATACACTGCCTCTTTAATACAATTACATCCTTTGTACATCATTTTTTTTTCCTTTATAGAGTCGTGCCGGTCATCTATCTAACACCTTTCGAGAGAAAATTTTTGATTTGAAATAACGTAACTTCCTGTTTACATCGAAAATATTTGTATAGTTAATCGGGGCCTCATACACCTACGGTTTCCATATCTAATCTCGTCTATGTTCATCTAACTCCATTCTCGAGATAAGGAAAGATTCTTCTATTTAAAACGTTACTGTGTCTAAACTAATTCTGAAAGTCAGGAAAAATTAAAATCGCTAAAGGAAATTGACTAAAATACAGTGGAATGAACAGGCAGTGTATATAAGAAGCAGTGAGTGAGTCGGTTCATACTTCGTGAGAAAAGATCACTAACGTGAGACACTTCGCACATTAGTAATGCCATAATTCCATTCTCTTGTATTTAGGGAAAAAAGTTGACAGAAGAAATATGTTTCTCTCTGTTGCTAGAGGATCCTACAATCCTTTGTATCTTTCTACATGGAAAATAAAATTGAAATGAGCTTAATTTATCATTTATACGTTTTAAGTGGTATGCTATTTAGAATCGATATTACACCAATGAATTTTAAAATAATGCCACTTGTTAAGTCATTGTTTTAGTAGCTCGAAACTTCAAAAAGTTCGTTGAGGTCACTTCATACATCGCATAGCATTCCTTGTAACTATACTGATATAGCCGGATGGGGTTGCTGTCGTTCCATTATAATTGTTTTGAATAATTACTAAGCGATGACACTATTTCTTTCAGTTCACTCTTTATTTTAATACCAACTGTAGTGATTAATCATGAAATCGTGCACTCTTCGCATGCCAAAGCGGATTTCGCTAGCTACTGTACAGGCCTTCGTGTAGCAAATTTTAGATTTAAAGTAAAAGCTTTGAAAGAGTACTAACTTTCTCAAAGCTTTAATAATGGTACTCTTCCATTCTCTCGAAGAATGAACCGGCCTTTATGTAGAACTATGATACTTACAGGTATCGACATCAGTAGTTCTATACGTTGTACTGGTATGCAGCTTCGGAGACGTTTCCGGTACCAAAGGTGTAGTCTGTTTCAGAGCACAGTTAAGAACTGAATCAGGTATTTCAGGAAACGATGTCATTTCTTAAGAAGTGGAGGTAAATTATTTTCTAAATTCGGAATTTTACCAGTAAAAATCTAAAATCTTACCGCATAAACTAAAATCGGGATCTTCTGTATCACATTTCTGAGCTTGAGGTGGACATAGCTCAGGTTTACAGCCTGGTTCTCCTTCTTCAAAAGGACTCTCGTTAAGAAGCTTTTTTCTATCACCACTGTAAACGATCGAACAGAAATTAAATTGATGGTCGTATGGTCAATACGTTCTGGTACTAACCTAACGATCTGGGCAACCGGAAATTGAATCCGAGTGAATAATTCCGTAAAATTTGTTCGTAGATGCACTGATATGTCATGTCCCGTCCATCATCACCCTTATTGTGCCTTATTGAGTTTGGTTACGGTTATTTGGGCGATCTACTGAAGGGGGATGCCTTTTTAGAAGACTTTTACGGGAAACTGACTTCTATTTAGATGTTGCGAACGTGAATAAAACCAGAAAACTTCACTCGTTCGCCAGGCACAAATCTACGACCAGTGTTCAGCGGTTTTTATCCACTCGGCTACTTGTATATCCTATATTATAAGCCTGCCCAATCTTAGAGAAAAAGCCGAAGCCCTGTTAGTACTCACAGGAATGAAAGATCTAGAATAATATATAGGCCCTATATATATTAACTGTCACGTATAACCGAATTTTAAAATTGCAATTAATACAATTTTTAATTTCTTTGTAGCCGATAGTTTTATCGTAAATATATTATATCAAAAGAACACAATAAATTCATTATTACTTAATCAATGATTGGAAAATACTAGAACTAAGGACCTTTTTAATCATATTCATTGTGGGTCGCGAAGTGGGCGATCGAATTATGACGAAGGGAGTCTAACTTATCCGATAAAGATCATCCCCGAAAAAATTCTTGTTGTTCCTTACCTGAATATGATTCTGGGCTCTCAGAGCGCTAAAATGACAACTTAACTGCTTGATTTCAACATTTAATACGAATTTATATTCAATTTATATACAATATTATATAATATATTTAAGGATTTTATAAGGATAATTGTATTTAAGGATTTTATTATCGAAATTATAAAATATTATAACTTACCCCGGATAAAAATAGCATGTAGTAACATTAAAATATCGACAATATACCAGCGAGCATCCAACGTAATAACTTTCAGCCCAAAATAACTGCAGTTTAATAAAAAAAAAAAACTTTATCAGAATCGTAACTTATATTTTCCTGAATTTAATATTAATTAATTTATTAAATTACAAATTATTTTCCTTACCGTCTTATAATATAAGCATCCCAATTTTTCGTAGTCGCAAGCGTTTCCAGTGTAATTATACGTCCACCTAGTGTTCCAATCATTAACTGCTTCTGCAAATATTCCTTTTCCTCTATCTAGATTTTGATTCATGAATTTTAAACAGTTAGGTGGACCGAGCATATCTGGACATCTTCTCCCTCGTTCTCCTGCGAATTTTGCCAATTTTTCATTCCACATCTAAAATGAATCCCCATTACATAAATTAAGATTTTAAAAAATTAGATATCACAGCATTTAAAATTAACTGTTATTAAATACAGATTGGAAAGGAAAAGTTAAATAAATAGAATTATATTCCACAAAAGTGAAGTTTTTTTTTTAAATAATGTATTTTAATTTTAATGCTACAATCAAATAAATCTCTGAACAATGGCCGCAGATGGGAACATAAAAAAATTGCCCATTGGTTGAAAGTTAATTGGATTGTGAATTTCAAAAAGAAACAACGTTTTCGTAAAACTAGTCGCCATTTAGAGTTAATCGTTGTTGGAAGGTGGACATTATTAGTGGTTCGATTGTATTAAAATTAACAACAACAGAATCTTTTAATTAATTTAGTTATAATCAATATATTAATGAAATCGTGTGATTAACTGATTTAGCATTTGCAAAATTTCAGTGTTGTATCCGCATTTTCTCTGCAATGGATCTGCTTTTGATCCGGGCTACAAACTCTATTTGTTTTTTTTAGTTACGGCAACGTAACAGTTGGACGATCTTCCTAGGGGGGATGCCTTCCGGGAGGTCCTTTAAAGGTAACTAGCCCCTTTTAGGCGTTAAAGACGTGGAGAAAACCCTGAAAACCCCACGTGGCCAGCCGTCCTGGAGAGTTGCAAACTCACTAGCGAACTACCAGTGTCCAAAGAACGAAACTGCACAGATCTTTAGAAGTTCTAAAGCAGTGATTCACAAATAATGAAGTCGCAAGAGTTGCCCGTGTGCCGCGAATATTAACAAGATATATATTAAAAACCAGAATAAACCCAATTGTATAAGATTTTTTTTTATATCCGTAATCAACTAGTAGCTAGGCTAAGCCTCAAGGAATACAGTTATTATTAAACACTAGAAATTCTCCCATCAAGCATGACGGAATATTTTTTATGAAAAAGTAGAAGTTGAAGAATTGAGAAGAGCTTTAAGTCGAGCTTGACTTTGTAATGCTGTTTCTGCAGCCCTTGACAAAGCCATTCTTACTCGATGTCGCTCAAGCAGTATCGGCTTGAGCGACAATGGCTTCCATATGTTGGAGCGAGGAGCTCCAACACAAAGAAGCAAGGAGCTTTAATTCTATTAATTTAACCCATTTGGTTTAAGGTCGATCCTATGCGACAACCATAACTTCTAATTATTTATCAGGAAATCAAAAAACATTTAACCAAAATCGGTATCAACGTCACGTCATCAGCAATAGAAATACCGTACACATTCATTCTAAATTCCAAAAATATAATTATTCTATTACCATAACAACAAGCGTTCTATTACTAAATGACCATACTTAAAATAAAAACTTATAAATAAATACATTCCATTTATAATTAAGCATATATTAAATATTTAAGAACTGTTTTTCGTAGAGTATATAAGATAGATAAAATTCTTAAATATTATAAGATATAATTTTTATAACTACAGTTCATTATATATCTACACAGTTTCCTATTTACTGTATACCGATAGGATTATAATAAATTTTATCGTACGATTTACGAAAAATAAAATACCAATTTTATCATTTTATGAGTTGTAGCAGGAGGATGTCTTCTGACATTATTTAGCATTCTCAGCATATCTTTTTTTTGGCTATCGCTCAAAGCTACGGGCTGCCTATCGTCAGGGGGATCAACTGTAGTAGTTTCGTCCGTATACTCATAATCATCTTCCGTAGAAGCTATGCATTTTTCATTCAAAAACAGAATTCCGAATAACACCAAAACCAATACGCTTCGAATCATTTTTTGTCCCTGTAATAAATGTAAAAGAATTTGGTAATTGAATTATAAATTTTTAAAGAAACAAAATTATTAGCACGTCTTGAATGTAAAATATGAATTAAATTAACAAGGTAATCCGAATAAAATTAACAATTTTCGGTGCTTATCCTTCTGAATTCCGAGTTAGAATAAATGGAATACAATTCAAATTCGAATTATTCGAAAAATAGAAAGCTATTTCGATATTTTGAAATGATTTTTTTAAAATGTTCGTTTGTGTAAAGCTAATTACTCTTGAACGAGGGTGACCACGTGAATGTAATGGCGCGTGTTAATTTAGAATTAATGGTTTTGTTCTAAGGTATTGGACCAAAACGGCACTTTGGTCGGCCACGTGTAATTTTACACGTCTTCTACACACTAATAACAATTAGTGTGAAGTTTCCGATGTAAATAAAGTTCTTCTGGTTAACAGATCGCTACGTGGCCAGCCCATTGTCAAGGCGCGAACCCATGACCGGTGTTCTACTACCGGTGTTTAATGGTATTATCTACTCGGTCACGTTGGGTGGATGACCACAAAGAGAAGACAAAAGTGCCAATCGTCGGCATTTAACGGTGATTTTTATACTTTGACAGCCGAATCTCATTATTTTACGTTTACAACTTTTCTCGGATGTTAAAATGAGTTAAAATGATTAAATTTTAAAAAGTACTACAATTTGCTTTAAATTAGTTTATAAAACACTACATACATCTGCACTGTCGACATTGTTTCGCACCAGTGAGATAAAATATTAGTGCAAAAAAACGCTAATTTGGAGATGTTGAGTGCACTGGTTTGGTTTATTTGATTAAAATAACATATAGGCTTATTTACAAAATTAAGTAATTATTATCTAAATCGATTCGACTGTTTGAATTTAAAAATAATACAATAGTACTTTACACCATATACAGTAATTACAGTTTAATATCTAATATCTGTGATTGTAGACGTTGCTCTCATCAATATATTAAGCAATGAATAAACAGGCGATCCGTAATACTGAGTTTCGTTTTATAATAACAAGTAATTTATCTAAATACGTTTTTAACTCTCGTGATATATCAATGTCACATACTTTAACATTTCACAGCGTAACAGTGTTCTTTTGACTTGGAAACGAAACGGGTACTTCGGTTCGCGTATTTACTAATTGTTTAATCCACTGATGAGAGTAATGTCTGCAGTAACAAGTGTTAAATTATCAATGTTGTTTCCGTGAATCTGTTATTATTATTTTCACAATGAAACAGGAATTAATTTGAATAATTTTTTTGTAATGTACACACACATCTTTACACACACTTCATACACATCGGTTATTTTAATATCTTTATCTGTTACGTTGTCACTGTTTTTTGGGTTAAAAACACTAAAACCTGTTCAAAACGGATGCCAAATTGTATATTAATTATACCTCATACAATTGAGTGATTTTTATTAGGTCAAACTTATATACAATAGCTTCGCATACGGAGCCATCGAGCGCATGTATGACACCCGGTGCCACTTTTGACCCATAGCAGGCCCAACTTTTACTACTTTGTTAAACAAATGAAATATATAGAATATATTTTTATTAGTAAAATTAACACTAATTTATAGGGTAGTAACCACTCAGAGCCTTCAAGTTTACTTTGGCTCAGAAAAAGTTCCTTTGTTTGCACAATTTGTATTGTGCAAGTAGAGTAACTTTCTCTGCAACTGTAGTAATTTTTTACTATAACGTGCTAATTATTCTTATTAACATTTTATGGTTAATTTGTTGTAAGAAATTTGTAACGAGTTCGCTAAACACGTTTGCTACGATGTTTTGTTCTTGTTCAACCTTGCTTCTATTTTATTATACAGAATTATTGTTTATATTTAATTATATACAGTAGAGCCTCGATTATCCGACTCAATTGGGGACTGGGGTTGGTCGGATAATTGAAAAGTCGGATAACCGAAAAGTATGAAAAAATCCATTATTAGTGTAGTATATTATTATATCCCATGTAATTAGTATATTAGTATATCGCTATTAACCTATTTTGCATTGAATTTTCATCAATGTTAAGCCTAACAAAAATTTTTTAAAATAATAATCGTCGCTATCGTATCGTTAAAAATTAGAAAATTAAGCCTCGTTTAAATACTGGCTCCCTTTCATGGTCGAATGAGTGTTGCCAGCTAAAACACGTAAAAATAATATTAAAGTAGCCGAGACATAGCCAAATATTGTAGCGCCACATCACAAGCGGACATTTGAAATTTGCCGACTAGGACGGTCGGTTAACCGAGGTGTCGGTTAATCAGGGGTCGGATAATCGAGGCTCTACTGTATTTCTATTGAAATTATAAATTATATAATTAGCTTATTTTTATAAAATATACATCTTGGAATTGATTTATTTAAAAAGTACACTTATTTAATTGTTACAACGAGAAGAAAGCCTGGAAAACTCCTTAAATTCTTAACCAGTCTTTTGGCGAGACGCGAGAAAAATGACAGATAAGACAAGTGAGAAAATGTTCCCGGAACAAAAGAATAAATCTCGATAACCTAATAATTCTTCGATAACAATTTGAAGATCCAATTAAAAAACAGAAGGACGAATGGGGTTTGTGCATAGGTCTCAGAGAGGAACCAAAATAAGAAAACTCTTCTATAGAGAGAAGAGCGCAGAATGCTTGTGCCTTATTTCTTCTGTCTTCCCGTGACTCTCGGTTCTTGTCGCTTCCATCATTCTTACCCAAATACCTCCAGTTCCAACCCAACTGAATTTACCATTCACCATGACACGAGTATTAATTAACCCCCGTCCACATTCAGAACTCTCTCTTGGTGAGAAATAAACGGTAGACGAGTTGTAAGATGTTACGCCTCGGCACGACACGCGTTGTAAGAAAAGTACATATAACTAACTGTTTGTGTAAAAAATATCTTGTTTCGGAAGATAAATTTGAAAGCCTCTCTATTGTCTCCCACTTTCTCTAATGGTTATTTGTTTCCATATACAAATTCTAGTCGTCACATCTCATTAAAACTCAGTGGTATCAGTCATCTTGACGTTAGAAACGATTATTTATCCAACCATGGTATAGTGAAGGGCCATACAATGGTTATGCTTACTTCTTGGGCACGAGGTATAGAAATAAAAAGAAAATTTGATCATTTATAGAAAGCTTATCTACAAGATCAAAAATGCTTGATAGAGACAGATCGACTCCACAGATTTCAACAGATTCTGTTCCAAACTATGAACCGATTGACCGATGGAACGATTGATGAGATCATCAGCTACGTAGAAGAAATCTATAAATATCGAAAGTCTATCATCTCGAATATTATGACTCCATTCTCTCAAATGTACAGTACTGGTACGAATTGAACTCATCGATCAACTTAAAGAACAACGTAGATAATTCGATCTTTGTCAATTATATTTTAAATTCTTATCGAAGCCAATTTTTTTTAAATGGAGCTTGCAAAGTATTTTACAATATGCGTATTGTGCTCTGTTAGCAAACATAAAGGATTCTTAATTTCTGTGAATGCCTTCGAGGAGATTTTTAAGGATCTTAGCAATTTACAATATAGCGGTTTTTCTAAGTTTGAAGAAAATATTATCTTAGGGTTTATTAATCAATTTAGAGAAATTCCGTCAGATTCTTCGAACATGAAGGAACTAGTAAGTGATATTCAAATTCATAATGTATTAGAAATCGTGTGAGTCTAGTAAGAACGAATGATTTTTTTTCCAGGTGTGGAGTGAAGATTTGGCAAAAATAGCTAAGGATTGGGGAGATAAATGTACCTTCGAATCCGATCCTAAAAGTTACCTACAAAATATCAGTCAGACTATATATTATGGAAACGAATTGTTTCCCTTAGGATTACAACAGTGGAGTGAAAAGATGATACAAGAGAGGAATCTATATGACTACGACACAAATGTTTGCAATGGATCCTGTGATAGATACAAAACGGTGAGTGCAAAGTCTTATAACAATTATTTTTCTTTCGTATTTATTTAATTCCTCTGTTTCGTTTAGTTAATATGGGCTGAAACTACTACAGTCGGTTGTTCCATATCCAAGTGTGAAAGAAACGGTTCTGTATCTGTTATCATTTGTAATTTTTATCCAGCGTAAGTTAGAATTTTAATTTATTATTCTAATTTAGAAATGATCATAATTTATCATTTTAAACGGAGTTTTCACAATAAAGCTTTTAGTATTTGTCGGACCGACGGATGAAGCGGCCCAACCATTATTGGGGCGCAGTAATGTTCATAAAACACCAAAAATTTTTAGGCGGTGGTCCGAATCAGATATGCGGGTCGCATTCCTCGCACTCGACGGGTCTTAGATAGTTTCTTTCTTTGGTTTTAAGTTCTAAATAATATAAGTAAATTGCTTTCAGTATTTTGGTTTATTTATGGTACGACAACGCGACAAGCGGGCGATCTGCCGAAGGGGGGTGCCTCTCGAAAAGATTTTTATGGAAACTGGCTCTTATTTAGGTGTTACAAACGTAAAGAAATACGGCAAAACTCCACGTGATCATCCCGTTGGACTGGCCTGAACCCTCAACCAACTGCCTGTATACAATGGTCTTGTACACTCGGCCACTAATGGGTCTTGAGTCACTCATAATGTAGAAGAAATGAAAATAATAAATTCGGTAATACCGGTAGTTACAATGCTTTATTACATTTTTTAAAACACTTTTCATCTTGTTGTCATTAATAGAACCTTTTTACCGTAACCATAGTGGATTCTGCTAGCCCTCAATGAAATGGAGTGATGGAATAAGGTAATGCAACATATAGGCGATCTGCAAACAAAAAGTCCCTCGTGAGATGACGTGTTCTGTTAAAAGTGATCCTTATATAGGAGAAGATACTGGAAAAACTCCACGTGATAAGTCCATTGGTCAGTCGAGAACCCACGACTAGCTAGCATTATTCAGTAATTTTATCCATATATATGAAGCCACTTTAACCGTTTCAGCCATCCAGCCTAAATGTAATATATTAGATATACATTCTAAAGGATGTTCGTAAAACCAATGGCAATTTTAATTAATTATATAGTTTATATGTTTTCCTTGATAATCTACTGATTTTCTCATCTGCTTTATAATGTTTGTGAGGTTTTTACTCAACTTATTGGGTTCGAGGGGAGCACAACAATGTGTATTTCTTCGTCTAAGATTACTAAGACCGCAAATTTTAACAGCATTCAGCTGTCCTTTAGAAACCTCGAAAATTCAGTTCTAAAAAACCACTAAGAAAATCTCACCCTCTCATCTGATGTTAATGTCTTTCCATAAAAGAAATAAAATAATCAACATTTTAGTGGTTTCATACTATCTGGAACATTTTAACTTAAGTATAAAGTCTAACTATAATTGAGTAATTATGTTCTACCGTATTTTGATATTAATAAAATCATAGACTAAATAAGAGAGATAGTACTTTATGTAGCATCATCAGTTTCAAATGAAAACACATTTGAATTTTTTCACATGAAATTCGAACATAAATGTTTAATTATTTTTTATTATTAATTAAGCATATATTATTTTTTATATAATAAAAATAAATTATATTTGCTTAATAATAGGGGGACGATGGGCCCGTTGTTCCCACTGTCGGTATGGAAAAACCCACAATGGATATCATTAGAAAGGTTATATTTGACTATTTGGCAGAAACAATTCAAATATGTATATATTTATTTATTCTATATAGGATAACAGATTTAAGTCAGAGGCCATACAAGAGAGGCAATCCTTGTGAAGAATGCGAGAATAAAGAGAAATGTCATTCCAAATTATGTGGTAAATTTTTATTTATAAACTTATGTTTGATTTTTAAATAATGTTTAATACGTTGATTTTTCTTTGTATTTGTAGTAACAAGGGATGTCCAAGTACCAAATGAAATTGCTTCATGTTCTGGAAGTAAATATTTTTTTATTGTTTTACGTTTAAAAATTATCTGAATGTATAATAATTTATTTATTTTCTAATTAGAATCAGGAACTAATGGAAACGTTGGCTACAAAATCTCATCTTACTTTTTTCTGTTGTTAATTATTGAAGCGTTACAAAATTACCCTATTATTGGACTTTCTTGATGCTTATACGTTGCTTGTATACTGTATTCATGGCTAAAGAAAGTAATACAAGCATTCATCATGTCCAAGTTAATTTCATTTTCAGTTATAGTCCAGCAACGACCGAGTGGATAGAAACACTAAACAATGGGTTCCCACATGAACAACGAACAGGCCGAACGGGGTTCTCCTGGTTTACTTTACATGTTATTAATTTAAATAAACACCAACTCCCATAAAAAGGCCAAATAAAGATTTCGTTGGTTTCTCCTATCAATCCAAGACGTTTTTAGTTATAAAAATTTTAACAATAGTAATTAAAAATCAATATTTAGAAGTACGAGTAAATGTTAATCATCAAAATGACTGAATATATTATTTAGAAACTTTGGAATTTTGGAACTATTACGATTAATCAAATGGGTCGGCCATGTTGAGTTTTAACGTGACTAATTGATTGCACAATATTCACTATTGAGCTATTGTTACAATAACTTGGAAATTAGTACAGTACGTGAAAACCAGAGTATAGCAAACTGGAATTATTTAGCCATAGAATTTGTCACAAATAATTAGAATTTTGTTTCCTATTTGTAAAAATTCGATACACATAATTCAATTGATGAAACCTGGCGATGTAACACTTGAGATATCTATCAAGTGTTACATCGCCAGGAAGACTTTTTATGAAAAATTGACCTTATATTAGACGCTAGACACGAAGAAAATCTGGAAAATTACATGAAGCCTGCTCGTTGGTCAGACTCACCCCCGCGACTAATTAATTAATTATTAATTAATTGTACAGTGTTTTTATCCACTTCGCCATTGCCATCAGCGTCTATATAACACGGTCATTTCGCTGATTCGTGACCTCATCAAGAGAAGATTGACCACTTTGTACAAACTTTTTAGTTTCATCTGGAATGAATAAAAAATATTAAATAATATGACAGAATTTTCAGTTAAAATGGTTAGCTTAATGTAAAAACTATGATATATTAAAAATTAAATGTGTGACATTACAAGTAATAAATTACATTGACATAATTTACAACATAAAAGACAATATATATGTAACAGCCGAGAAAGTTAAAATTAATATCTTAATTGTTAATTAAACAAATAATATTTACAAATCTCTTAAAAATGATTTCACATTAAAACATTTTTATTTAAATGTCTAATTTTTTGCATTTCAAATAATTTGTTCTTAATTTTCTTGCATATTCGGAACGATTTTCGAATAAAACATTCTATTTCATTCGAGCTTGTATTTAAATCTAAGCGTTAATATTGGTGTCTTGAATTATATTTAAATTTTTTAAACATGATACTGAAGTATTTCATATGTTTATTATGCATTTCCTGCATGGCCGAGGAATCATTTGACTCTAATAACTGTACGGAATTTCAGAGCGAAGATAAATTAAAGCAAAATTATAAAAATAGAAATACGGTAAATACTGGAACAGCACTGAAATTCATTAATGGTAACAGTGGATTTAGCAGATTCGAAGAGAATGATATTGTTTCGCTAATGAACATTTACAGAAATAATACGACTCCACCCGCTGCTGATCTGTATAGCTTGGTAAGTCTTTAACCATTAGGCTCGTATTTTCTCGAAAATTAACATAGAAAACAAAACTATCGATGAAGATTTACAATATTTGTTTCATTTTTCCAGGTATGGAGCGATGCTTTAGCAAAACTGGCAAAAAAGTGGGGAGATAGATGCGTAAATAAACAAGGACCCGATAAATGTCTCAATGTTATTGGACAGAATATATATGTGGGAAGCGGTGATTACAAAGATGCACTTAAAGAATGGTACATGGAAGAGAAAGATTACATTTACTCCACCACCGCATGCAAAAAACAATGTAAACACTATTTAGCGGTAAGAATAGTCGATTAACATTATTAAAACTCGTCGTAATAATGAATTTGTTTTAAGTAAATATCTATTATTTAGATGGTTTCGTCTAAAACATATTCTGTAGGATGTTCGAGATCTGACTGTAAACGGTCCGGGTTAAAAAATCTAATCGTTTGTAATTTTTATCCGGTGTAAGTATTGCTGAGATAATTTTAATGTACTTTTATAATTCTGTGTTTTATTCAGTCTTATAAATTCTTGCTATTTGTTTTAGCTGTTTCGCCCTGTGGGCACTAAGAGGGTGTTTATGTTTTTAGCATACGTTTTACGGGTTCGGTCTGGTCCATAATGTAGCTTCTAGGTGGTGCGAACGGGAACTGTCGTACAATCCCGAAAAATCCCTATTGTTATATCATCCATCTTAACCGTTCGGTCATTATGCCGTCTATTTTTTATTGTTAAAATATTTTTGGATGATATAACCCATTTTACTGCTTTGGGCCACCCAGGGATCGAATTCGACAGATCGAAAAACCGAAAGGAATTTTTGGAAAATGGTCCATCGGGATATGTCGAACCCCGTCAGTTACCAGCCGGGCGACTTATTATAAGCCTGTCCATAAAGATCTCACTGAAATAACCAACAACGAGTTGCGTAACTTTTCCGGCTATTATAAGATTTTATTTTGAAAATGGCCCACCAGTGGCCGAGTGGTCTTCGTACCCTAAACACTGGGAGTTCGGTCGTGGGTTCGCGCCGCGATCGGACAGGCTGACTGCTTGGAGTTTTCCGGGTTTTCTCCTTGCCAATAACGACTAAATAGGAGGCCAGTTCCCCATAAAAGTCCTCCCGGAAGGCATTAGTTCCCCTCGCGTAACATCGCGCCCCAGAGAAGGGAACGGGAAACCACTCTGGGTAGTAACTTTCCCTAGTATACACCTTGGCGGATTACAAACCTACGCCAGGTGTCGCCGACGTCAGGAATCTGATATGGCACCAAGAAGAAGATTTTGAAAATAACTGTTATATTTTTAATTTCAATATAATAAAATTGTGTGTGCTGCTATCGATTAGGATATTTTGTTATAAAACTTTTCTATATTTTTAACTATAATCGTATGGCAAAATGCTCAATTTTAATGGCAGTAATTACTTTTAAAAAATTAAACACTAATAAAGTGTTAGGCCTATATCTTCATTAAGTCGAGATATAACACACGATCATCCCCCATCTCTCCATTTCCTCGATTTTTCATCGCCAAAATTTAATAGCATCAATGTCTTCAATATTTGAAATTAAGATTATTTATAAAAATATATAACATTTTCGAGTCTATTTTTTAATCCTTTAACACAACCACCGAAGTAACAGTTATATTGGATTGAAGAAAAAGTTTATAAAACAAGACGAATAGGTTAAAAATTCACAAAGTCAAAAACGGTCAAACGTCAGCCTTTTATAAATTGGTGAAGGACTTGATAGTAAGGTGAGAAGATTTATTTTATGTTTTTAATGTAAAAGCGTCAGATCTTCGAATAAAAGGATCGTTTTTAACTGTGAATTTTTACCAATTATTATTCGTCTTGTTTTATGAAATTTATCTTCAAACCAATGTAACTGTTACTTCTGTGGTTGTGTTAAAGGATTAAAAGATAGGCTCGAAAATGTTATATATTTTTGTAAATAGTCTTAACTTCAAATATTGAAGAAAAATATATCCGGAATCATCATTGAAGCATCAATGCCCTTTATATGCAGTCTACCGTGCCAAATTTCGTTTCTTTATCTTCACCTCGTACTGAGATTTTAAGCGAAACAGACGGTAACACATACATATACACTAAATGTTTACCTGTTTTACTGATTGTTTTCGGATTTAGAAGTCTAAAAACATGGAGATTTGCAAAATACTCGGAGGTTCAAATTTGACACTATTTCAATACTTTTCCTTGTTACGTATACGTAACAGCCGAGAAAGCTAAAGGTCCTCTTAGTTGCCACAGGGCAGTCGAAATCAAGTTCTGGATGACTTCCCCACATCACATCATTTTTAAGAGAGAATTCCCTACTTGAATCAAAAATCAACTTGCATTATAGGCCTACATTTTAAGCTATTATTCTAAAGTATTTTAATAATTTTAAATATTTGAAAATACTTTCTAATTTCTTTTACGAAATTTCATGACAGTGGCGTATTTTTAAAAGTGAAACCCTTCTTGGAGGGACGGGCTTGCAGTAAATGCGCATCGGATGAGGGAAATGCTACTTGTTCTCATAATTTGTGTGGTTAGTATTCATAAATTAGACGTTATTTAAATATTTTATTAATTGTAAATTAAATAACAATTTTTTTACAGTGAAAAGTACTATTAAAATACCCGAAAAACATTTTCTTATATGCGGTAAGTTAATATAATAGTATTCATATAAATATACGGCATAAAAATATTTATTTAATATTCTTTCTGTATTTTAATTATTTTCTTTCCATATTTATTTCAATTTGAAGCTGGATTTAGAAACGAAAATGATATTGTAATAATAATTGCAGCTATAAGAGGATTAATATTTGTAATGTCGTTATAAGTTGAAGAGGAAAACAAGTTAATATAAAGACTAAAAACATTCATTTAATGTTTAATTATAAATAAATGTAATATTAAATTTAGGAACTAAATAAATAATTTGTTTTCTCATTGTAAAATATTCGTAGACTGTGTTTTTTTTAACTGTTAGGCCTATTTAATCGGGGCGTTTTTCCTTGTGCTTTTCATATCTGTTCTCATCGTTTATTTATCTAACTCCGTTCTCGAGATTAACGAAGGACAGACAGACATGTTAGGCTACAATTTTTTACAAATTGTAGTCCAACAACTCATGTTATTATTATCATCCGTAGCAAATCAGTAGACGAGTGGATAAGATGACTGAACATTAATTAGTCTAGGTTGGAATTTGACCAACGGAAAGGGTAAATAAAATTTTAATCCTTCACCTGTCTGATATCATATACAGGACAATTTTTGGTAAAGTGTCTTCCTGGGAATCAATCCTTTTTGGAAGATCACTCAACATTGTTTTGCTGCATTTCATTAATCCAATTATTTGTAACAAGCTTTTTAAATACTATATTAATTTCCTGTTCTCAGTGCCTGTTTTTTATGTAGTCTACTCATTTCTAAGTTATGGCCAAGCAGTTCCATTCCCTGAACACTGGGAGTTCGGTCGTAGGTTCGCGCCTCGCCAGGACAGGCTGGAACGTGGAGTTTTTCTAAACGTCTGTAACGACTGAACAGGGGCCAGTTACTTTTTTAGGACCTGTCGGAAAGCATTATTCCCCTGCTCTCACGAAAAGCCAAACAGTTAAAAACTTCGGGCGGATTATCGGATGCTGACGCTATCGTTCTTTATAGGAGAATATTGATAGCTTTTTAACTGAAATCTCCATCTAAACTTAACGAAAGAATAAGAAAAATTTCTAAGTTGTGAAATCAGATAAATTGTGCAATCGATTAATCATGTTGTAACTAAGCAAGACTGACTCAAATTATAAATAAAAAAGTTCCAAAATTATATAATTAATCTACTGTACTTTTTTTGGTGATTAATATTTACTCCTATATTTCTGAATAATGACAATTAATTATTATCGTTAAAATATTTATAACAGTCTGAATGATGGGAAAGAGTACAACGAAACTTAAAAGTTCTGCCTCCCTGGAAAATTTTTCTTGGTCTTCCTATCAGAACTGGTGTTCAACACGTGAAGAAAATCCGGAGAATTCCACGTTGACAATCGTTTGTCATGTGCTAACCCATGACAACTATCATTGTTTAATGATTTTATTCATTCGCTCATTGCTGGGCTGTAACTAAACATGAAGTGGTGGAATAATGATATTGCTTTCTTTAGCCATAAATAAGTTTTATTTAATATTTCAATGTTAAAATTTTTTATACAATTTTGAAACTAAATCATATAAAACACTTTGAAATATATAAACAAATTTTGAACTTTAAGAAGTTCCAGCGATGAAATAATTTTGTAATACTCCAATAATTAACAACAGAAAAAATTCAGATGAAATTCTGTGGGCAACGTTTCCTTCTATAAAAAATACATAAATTATCAAGCATTCCGATACTTTTTGAACATAAAATAATAAAAAAATATTTACTTTGTGCACATAAAGCAGTTTCTTTCGATACTTCGAAATTTTTTGGCACTTGCAAAGAATAAAACAGTGCATTAATAAAAACATTTAAAAAATCAAACATAAATTTATAATAAAAAATTTACCACATAAATTAAAATCACATTTATCCTTATTCTCGCATTCTTCACATGAATTGCCTTTCTTGTACGGCCTTTGACTTAAATCCTCTATTCTGTATAAAATAAAAATCATTGAATATTAAAAAAGTATATATTTTGGACTGTTTCCACTCCATGGACTAGCTGGTAAGACGATCTTTCTAATTATATCCATCCTAGATTTGTTCAAACTCACAATGGGGAGAGGCCGGGAGGTCAGAAACGTGACTTAACACGTCCCGAACAGATTGCCCATAAAAAAACTGCCAGGAAGTTGCTTCGAATTCGATTCCAGGTCTTTCACAGCAATAGAGTAGCGCATTAACCGTCTCATCTATCCGGAGGACTTATACGAAAACCTTTTTTTTTTTTTCATTGGATGGTCATCATTTCCCTATACAGGGATCAGTCACCCTTGTCCCGCAAATAGCACCACAAGGGGGAACGCTTTCTTTATTCATAAATCATAATTTACATTAAGTCAATTTAAACAATAAAAAGAAATAGGTAAAACATGTATAATCGCAATGCAGCTTGCCATTACAATTATTGCGGCCACTTGCCGCTTGATAGAGTGGGAGCAACTCGCTCCTCAACTCTTTGACAGTATACTTCGCGTGAAGTTCTTTAGATCTTGGATAATGTCCTTATTCCGGATCAGCATGTATAGATCTGTACAGTCTGTATTAAATGTCTGTGCAGCAACTAGGTGTAACTGCATCCTTTCATTTTCATACTTAATGCATGTTGTCAGTAGATGCTCAAGGCTCTCTATGTCATCTTCACAATCACAAATACTTTCCTGATCTTTCCCTATTCTATTCAAGTACTCTTTAGTGTTGCAGTGATTGGAGTAGAGTTGAGTCCTCAGAAAATCCACTGGCAGCCATTTAAGATCTTTTATTCTCTCCTCAATACTGGGTAGCAGCCAGTATGTGTAACGACCTTTCTCACTATACGTCCATCTCTCCTGCCATTCTTCTATGGTCTGCTGCCTTAGTTGCTTTTTGATGAAAGACAATGGGATTTTCCCATACGCAATCTCTGTGAATTCAATGGCACCCTTCGCCAGGGCATCCGCCCTCTCCATAATTCCTACATGGGCCTTAACCCATCTCACTTTAATGTTACTCTTGTTTTCCCTTATAAGTGTCTTTATTTCTATAGACAGCTGGCTGGTGACGAAAACCTTTAATATAAATGTGTTCTCCATCCAGTTTTACAGAGAAGATAACACCACCGAACACTAGTAGTTGGTTGGATGGATTTTCGGGGGTCGCCAACAGGCTGGACATTTCTAGTTTTCTATGGGTGAAACTGGCCGCTATTTAGATTCCTGGCACGTAAATAGCGGCTAGTTTTCCGAAGATTTTCCAATCTTGAGACATTATCTCTTGACGATCTGCTAAGAGATAACGTCTCACGATCATTTATACGTTGTCTTATACCATCGCTTCGATTCAAAATCCTTCCCATTTTATCTGAAAAGTTTTGGCGATAAACAGTTTTAATAATAATTTAATAATTATTAACTTATTATGGACATCTTTTTATATTTTCAAACAGAAGGTCAAAACAGTATCGTAATCACCTCTTTCAGTTTTATACTTTTAAAGGTAAAATACTCGAAAAATGTATAAATTTGTTCCGTATTTTAGCAAGTTCATATTTAGCATTACGTTCTTAAGATGTTTTATTAAATATATTATTCACATATTGTTCCTAATTTAAGCTTTCAAATTCAAAAATATGTCTAGATTACCTACTCTGGTCTAATCTAAAGTAGTTGAAAACGGCCCTCATCGGTATTTAGCGTAATATTTTTTAATATTAAGCACGTGTAATTTTTGAAATTTATAACATGAAAACTAAATTATATATGCTTAATGATAAGAGACGAATTTAAAATTTATACTCGAATTTCATCTAAAAATATTAAAATGTATTTTCGCCTGACATTGATTATGCTGCACAATGTCGACAATCTGGTCATATCTAGTCTATAATTTAATTTATATCAGAATATAATTATGCAATTGTAGTTAAAAGTTATAATTAAACTACAGTGTTCGAAACAGCTTGAAACTAAGTCTTTTAATTTTTACGTAGTGTTAAAGTTGCGAAGATAGCGTTTCTTAATTGTTGTTTAGATTTTGAATTTTGGGGGTTTCTGAAGACACAAGCGTGTGCTGTTAAAAATCTATAATCTTAATTACTTTAAGAGAAGAATTAGATTTTTGTGTTCTCTGTCGAACCCAATGGGTTGAGCAAAATCCTCACAAAAATAGTAAAGCGACTGAGAAAATAAGCAGATTATCAGGGCAGGATATAAAGATAATTTGTAAATAATAAATAAACTTCCGATTTGTTCCAGAATCTTCAAGTTATTGCATATCGAGTAGACGGTCGGGGATGTTAAGACGTCAGCCTACCGCTCTAGGAGACACGGGAATCGAATCCTGTATTTTCCAGCAATTTTTCGGAGGGTTGGCCGTCCCGAATATGTCAGGTCTCATCCTCCGATACCCGGCTGCCTTCATTATGAGTCTGGCTTAGTGTCAGGAATACGTATCTGGTACCCAGATACGCAGGACGCATTCCTGACACTCGACCACCCGATCACCCCACAGTAGCAGATAATGTCTTAACGCTTCGTCTATTGGGCCGGGAAAAAATGAAACCTTTATTGTGAACATTTCGTTTTAAATGATAAATTACACTCATTCTCACGTAAGAATAAAATATTAAAATTCCAACTTACGCTGGATAAAAATTACAAATAATGACATGCACAGAACCATTTTTTTTACACTCGGATAGGGAACAACCAACTGTAGTAGTTTCAGCCCATAGTAGCTGAAAGAAACAAAAGAATTAAATAAATATGAAAGAAAAATATTGTAATTATTACACGACTTTGTCCTCACCGTTTTGTATCTATCACAGGATCCATTACAAACATTTGTATCGTAGTCATATAAATCCTTCTCTCTGTACCACTGCATTAATGCATCTTGATAGACTTTACTTCCATAATATATATTCTGGCTGAAATGTTTAAGGCAACTTTTAGGGCCGGATTCAAATATACATTTATCGCCCCAATCCTTAGCTATTTTTGCCAAGTCGTCACTCCACACCTGAAAAAGTAACATTCATTCTTACAATACTCACCCGAATTCTAGTACATTATGAATTTCAATATCACTTACTAATTTATTCATATTAGAAGAACCTGGTTCAATAGTTTCTCTTAATAGATTAATGTGCCCTAAAATACTCTTTTCTTCTTGTTTAGAAAAATTAAGTTGTAAACTGCTATGATCTATAAAATACTCGGAGGCATTCACAGAAATGAAGAATCCTTCAAATTGGCCAATAGAGCAAAATAAACATATCATAAAATACTTTGAAAGCTTCATTTTTCTTTAATGCGAGTTTAAAATGAAATTGATAAACTTCGAATTTCCTAAATAGTTCTTCAAATTGAACGTGGAATTCAATTCGTACATTCGATAAAATAGAATCGCAATATTCAAATTTAGTCTTTCGATATTTAAACGTTCGTTCTACGTAACTGCTGATCTCATCGATCGTTCAATAGGTCGGTGTGTCGGGCGGTCCACA
Organism: Centruroides sculpturatus; assembly: GCF_000671375.1. Classification (NCBI taxonomy): domain Eukaryota; kingdom Metazoa; phylum Arthropoda; class Arachnida; order Scorpiones; family Buthidae; genus Centruroides; species Centruroides sculpturatus. The sequence goes on from NW_019384891.1 coordinate 1,160,108, forward strand.
GTTTGTAGTAGAATCTATTGTAATCTGTAGATAGGTGGTCTCAATCAAGACTCTTGCGGGTTTAATTATCTAATTCTATAGATGATTAAATTAGCTCTTTCTCCTTACGTCTAAAAATTAAGTATAATTATTGTAGTGTCCTTCAATAACCGTTGTGTAACGTCTGGATGATTGAAACCAGTGAACTTTTATGAAATCTGACAACTGGTATTGCGTTTGTGAGGGTTAAAACAGTTAACAATTAACACTGTTTTTGTGGGGAAATGTATGGCTATTAGAGAAAGGTCTGAATTTCAAATTTCTCCTCCGAAACAAGATTTTTATTTATAGTACACCAAGGATTATATGTAATTTTCTTACATCGTGTCGTGCCCAACGTAAATATGTTTGTTACAAACATTTTAAATGAAATTATAAAAGTAAATATTTTAGTTTTAATCTGTAGTTTAAAAAAAATTAAATTAAACATAAACATTCAATTGTATTTGAAACATTTTATAACAAAATATCATAACAGATGGTGCCACACGCAATTTTATTTATTATACTTGATAATATAAAAGTTATTTTTTGAATGATATCTCGTAACAGCCGGGAAAGTTACGCAACTCGGAATTGCTGAAATTTTTTAATTTTTATCATTTTCTGCTCCGAGGACTTTTTTAATCATTATGGCTTTATTTAGGCACACGATGGCTATGGGTGAGAAGAAATGAGGTCTACATATCCGGACAGACCGCCGATGAAACATTCCTGGAATTGCATCCAGACTTCAAATTAATCATCCACAGAGCCTATTGAAATCTTCAGCAACTTCACTCTGATTGCGGACTTTCACCATCAAAGTAACTGGAGTTCGTTCTATCTCACTCAACATCATGTTTTACATATAAAAGAATAAACAAAGATGAATTAATATAACTCCTATGGTTTCAGATTTATGGATAGAACTTTGATTATAGCAAAACTTTATTGATATTAACTAAACCAGAAACCAAATGTATTATCAAATAAATGAAATACCTCTTAGTTTTAACATTCGAGTTATTACATTGGTGTTAAAAATAATTACTTTTTTAAATAAACAATACAATTTATTAGCTATTATGCAATGCCAGAAATGTGTAGATTTACTAAAGTAACGTGTGTAAATAGATCAAATTTTAATTTTGAAAAACTGATTAGATAAATTTATTTAATCTGAATATTAACCTTGGGTTAGTCGATAATTTCAATCAACTAATCTAGACTGCAAATAATAATTTAAAGTCTAGTTCAAGGATGGAAAACTTGCGCCCTTTTGTCGCCTCTTTTGTCTGCCTGATAAGATATTAAATGATAAAATTTCGTGCTAGCAAAAATAAACTTTACAGTTATAAAATTATGCTTTTTTAATCTATTTTTTTAAATAAAGGATTTATCCAAATAGAGTTTGTATTTAATTAATGTGTATATACTAAATGTATCAACATATGCAAGCTGTAATTCATCATGAGGTCTTTCTGAAATAGTATATGACCCCTGGTCTAATTGATTAATCAGACTAAAACTCGGTATTGTTAACAAAATTAATAATTATTGTTAACAAAATTATTTGAAGGCTGATTCCTAATTGGTCGTGGATTCACGCCTGACCAACAAGCGACTTTTCCGGGTTATTTTCACGTATCTGATACCTGAATAGTGACCAATTTCCCATAGAAATGATTTCATTAATTGGCATATCGCTGATATTTTGCGTTGTTTTATGTCACCAATCTAATCCAATCCTCTTAGTACCCAAAGGGCGGAGTAAAAAATAAGAAAAATAATTAAATAATCTTATCAGTCGAACTGAATTCTTATTCTGAATTAAACTTTGATCCATTTACTTTAGTAAATCTAGGCTTTTCCCACACTGTAAGTTGCCTTATATTTTTAACTTAATTTTTAAGTTAACTACGAGTATAATATACCTTAGTATTTAATTAAAAATTAATTAAACTTGCATTTTATTATTATTTTTTAAATATTAGAATAACATATTTTGTAGATTTACAAAAATGGTAAAGCACATGCGTGCCGCGATAATAGAAACATATGGAGGACCAGAAGTTTTTCAAATTCGCAATGACGTACCAATTCCAACTATAACTGACAAGCAAGTGAGAAATTTTAATGTTAATTTTTAATCTAATTTATTTTTCTTGAATATTTTGTGTAACGGTTAGACAGCCGAGTTTATCTCTCTGGGAACTCGGGCTCAAATTTCGGATTAACAATTCTCCAGAAATTTTTCATGGGCGATAAAACAGGATAAGTAGAGTCCGATCATTACTCAGCTGCCGTTTTGTGGGCCTTAAATCCCCCAGGACTGTAGGAAAAAAGTCATCTTAGTATCCACAGGACGTGAGGACTCAAAAACAGACAAAACAATTGACTTTCTGAAAAGAACTTTGGGATTAAAATTATTGTTTTAACATAAGATAACATCTCGTAGCTGTCTTATTTGCGATTGGAATACAGAGCTTCAAACTTTGATGCTCTGTATCAACAGGGTGCTTATCATACTTATCAACAGGGTGCTTCAGCCGAAATTGCTTATTTCACAGCATACAGAGCGTTAATTTTTAAGTATATTTATTCGTTTAACAATTAACAGAGCTTCAAACTTTGATGCTCTGTATCCCAATGAAAAGCTGAGCCCCTTAGATGTTCCACTGATAAGTGATAGGTACTTTACAAGACACTACAAAATTTCCATTTTCATGCTTCCTGGTGACATGTAGAACTATAACCTAAGTTTTAATGAAATGTTAAATAATGGAGTAGAGTGATGGAATAAAGTAATATAACACGTGGGAGATCTGTCTCCCAGAAGGATTTTCTATGGGAAACTGGCTCTATTTAGATGTTACAAAGGTGAAGAAAACTCGGAAAACTCCACTAGAATTCAGTGGTTTTTATCCAATCGGCCACTGTAGGTATGAAATGTTCAGGATTATTAAACAAATAAACTATTTTATAAATCGTTTATAAGGTCAATTTATCATTTGCTTAATTAACTGAATGAATTACAGATCATCAATTAGGCCTAAATCAGTCAAATTTGGTCGTTCACTCAAATTATCATTATTTCGATATTTAACTAAATAAGTTTTAACAAATTTACTTTGAACGGGTTTATTGGACTTACCAAATTACTGTACTGTACATGGCTAATTCCTAAGATTCTTAATTTTTACAAATATTTACTCTATTTTGGATAAATTTGCAAGAATTTTATATTATCTTGAATGCACTTTTTCAGGTTTTAGTGAAAGTTAAATATGCGGGTGTAAATCCAGTAGATACGTATCTTCGTGAAGGTGCAATGAATGATCTTGATTTTCCTCATATTCTTGGTAAAGATGCCGCTGGAATAATTGAAGCAGTAGGAAAAAATGTGAAAAGTTTAAAGGTAAACAATTCTCATTCGAAAAATTACATAAATATTTAATTTCAGAGTCGTGTATTAATCGAGTAGGTTGGAGATAGCGTATTTGTTTGTAAACTGTCCCAAAATACTCAAGGTACTTACGCTGATTACGTAGCAGTGGACGAAAAAGAAACTTTTCTACTTGGAAATCTTACTTATCAACAGGGTGCTTCAGCCGGAATTGCTTATTTCACAGCATACAGAGCGTTAATTTTTAAGTATATTTATTCGTTTAACAATTAAAATTCATTTTCGCCATTATTTCATTTATTTCAAATATTTTCAAATAAATTAAAATTAGAGCAAATGCTAAGAAAGGAGAAACTGTTCTTGTTCATGGTGCAAGTGGTGCAGTGGGTTTAGCAGCTATACAGATGTGTAAACATTATGGCATGACTACTATCGGTACTGCAGGAACTTCGGAAGGGATGAAATTAGTTCGAGAAAGTGGCGCCGATTACGTTTTTTCTCATAAAGATAAAAATTATATAGATGCAATAAAGGTAACTTCAGCGAAATTATTTTTTATCTTTAACTTACCGATTATTTTACTTTTTATTATTGCATTACAGCAAACAACTGGAAATACCGGAATAGATGTTATCTTAGAAATGTTATCGAATGTTAATTTAGGAAAGGATTTGGAAATTTTAGCTCCTCGAGGAAGAGTCATGGTAAAAATTTTATACTTAGTCATTTTTTATGAGCCCATCAGTAACCAACTGGACACTAGAAACAGATCGCAGGTTTGTCCTAAAGCGACAAGCTGGCCACAAATTTTCGTGTTTTCTTCACGCGTCTAACACCTACATAGGGCCAGTTTTTCCATAGAAAATCCTCCTGGGAGATACTACCTTCAAACGTTCCACAACCGTATTTCACCAATTCAATCCAATTTTTACAGAGAAAACAAGACATTTTATTTAATGTTAATAAAATAAATAGGTTTATTTTTATAAAATTAGGTAGCAAGTGAAGACTAAATTCGAAATTACAACGATCTTTCTTCTCACCGAAACATAAATCGCGATCAATAAATACAGTAGAATGTAAATTCATATTTACGAATTTACTTTCTATTGAATTTATCGTGAATAAAACGCGTAAAATCCACGTGGCCAGTCCGTTGGTGCGGTACAAACCCACGATCAATTAAGTGTTCAGTGTTTTCATCAACTTGGTGGACAAAATCCAAGTAAATATTATAGCTTTTTAAAAATTGAAAGACTAGAAAATTTTTCAGTCTGAGTTTGTGCATATTGAAGGAAATATCAATCTGTTATAAGCGAAATATCGTTGCCAAGATTCGTTATTTTAAAATATTAAAAACCAATAGAAATGATAAATGAACCGGCAAGATAGTTGATGCAGTTAATTAAGACGTCAGCTAAGATCTCTGACAGCAGATACGAGATGACGTCTTATGCAAATTTCGGAGTTCCGGGATCGAATTCGGGCCAACGTCTTAACTACAACGATCGATCCTGGATCGAACATTAACAGATAAAATCCATGAATCTCATCGACTATCAAGAGAAAAATACATCGGGTCATGTTCCTCTCAACCAGGCTTCTCCAGCCGAATCCACAAGATCTTTTTGTGTCCACATTACGAAGAAAAGTAATGCAATACGATGAATGACTTCACTTTCCATTAAATTTAAATTAATCTGATTACATTTAACAAATTTTGTGAAGAATAACTTTTCTAAAAACCATTTTTCAAGTTTAGAAAATACATTCAAATTGCCTGTTAATATGGGTTCGTATTAACTATCTAATATCTAATATAGATACAGTAACTTTCCATTGCAAATAACTAGTTTACGAAAAATTATTTTTAAAATTTTCTCTTCCTATGGACACTAAGACGATACTTTTAGGAAGTCCATCGTGGGTTCGGCTAGATCCATGATGTGTCGCCTAGGTGGCGAGGGATAGTGCCTGACATATCTGATCAAACTTCCCTCCGAAAATTGTTGGGATTTTCCGACCGTCTAAATTCGATTCCGGGTCCTCCAGAAAGGTCTTCTTAACTGCTCTGCCGGTCGTATAAGGAAAATGATTAAAAAAACTTATCAGATAAAAATATATTTGCTCACAATATCTCATAATCTTTATATATATACATATATTCATTACAGATCATCGGTTGCAGAGGAAATGTAACAATTAATCCCAGATTGATGATGGCTTCTGAAACTACAATTACTGGTGTATCGTTGCTTTCCACAACCGATGTAAATAATTTTCTAGAGTCAATTTTATTTATTATAAATTAGAATAATATAAAAGTTATTTTACAGGAAGAATGGCTTGAAGGCGCAATAAAAACCTGTTTCGGTTTTGCAGATGGATGGTTGAAACCAATTGTACACCGCGTTTATCCTTTACAAAATGTCGGTGATGCTCATCACGATATAATTTACTCAAAAGGAGCAAAAGGAAACTTAGTGATATCATTCGAATAAGGCTATTACGGCGAATTTACCCATCCGTTTACACCGAATACAATAAAATAATGAATGTTGTAATTTCAATGCAATGAATTACAAAGTAACCATTATCTTTATAAATCATTGCGTAAAGTACAAAATCTTTCAAAATGTATTCTTTCATTTAAAATTACTGTAATTATGTTAATTATTATTCGAGAAGTATGCAATGCAATGTATTGTACACCAATCAATATAGTAATTGTTCAAGTTTCATCTTCCATCTGAACTCAAACGTCTTGTTGTGTACTACTGTACTCTTAATCATAAGGGAAAGTATTGGAATCGTGTCAAATTTGGCACTATGAGTTTTTGAAAATTTCCTGTTTCGAGATCTGGACCAAAAAGACTGAAAAAAAAGTCCAAAAAATTTACTGAATGTTTGTTTGTTGGTGTTTATTTCGTTTAATATCTCAGGATGAGTCATGATTAATTAAGAAACGAAATTTGGCATGGAAGCTCGTCTATAGGGGGTATTAATACTATTAGATTTTGGTGGTTAAAGGTGAAGAGATAAGAGTTCATATGTCGTATCTCGAGAAGAGTCGAACTTAATGAAGATTTTACTTGTTAGTATTTACAACTTTTTTTTTTAAATAAACTTTTCTCAATCCTTAAAATTAAGCTTTATTCTATTTGTGTAATCTTATAATATAATCGAGATGGGTTCATGATAATAATAATAATAAGCGCAAAGCACAAACGGTTAGGAGTTGAAAGTTGAAATTTGGTACTCAGTTAGAATGACTGAGTACCAAATAGTCACGAGAATGTACACTAAGAAGGAATTTTTCGTAATCCCCCCGCAGGGAAGAGGGAAAAGTTTAAGGCTTATCCTAAAGAACTCAGCTTCTACTATACTACTTTAGATGCAATTTTTTTTTATTTTTAACTGCGTTTTAGTAGGGTACCACATCTATACAAGGAGATGGTAACTGCCTGTTTTCGTGCGTAGCGGATGTGGACGTGGGGATGAAAGAAGTGTATTCCTTAACAATGGAAGTGTTAAGAGAAAGCGACGTGCAAGATTTAATTTTCGCTATTGTTAATATTGCCCGAGCAACACCAGACTTATCTGCTAGTAATTAACAATATAAAAAATTTTTGTGATAAAATCTCACAACACACACAATTTACTCATTAATTGTTTATTTAATGTTAATAAAATAAATAGGTTTATTTTTATAAAATTAGGTAGCAAGTGAAGACTAAATTCGAAATTACAACGATCTTTCTTCTCACCGAAACATAAATCGCGATCAATAAATACAGTAGAATGTAAATTCATATTTACGAATTTACTTTCTATTGAATTTATCGTGAATAAAACGCGTAAAATCCACGTGGCCAGTCCGTTGGTGCGGTACAAACCCACGATCAATTAAGTGTTCAGTGTTTTCATCAACTTGGTGGACAAAATCCAAGTAAATATTATAGCTTTTTAAAAATTGAAAGACTAGAAAATTTTTCAGTCTGAGTTTGTGCATATTGAAGGAAATATCAATCTGTTATAAGCGAAATATCGTTGCCAAGATTCGTTATTTTAAAATATTAAAAACCAATAGAAATGATAAATGAACCGGCAAGATAGTTGATGCAGTTAATTAAGACGTCAGCTAAGATCTCTGACAGCAGATACGAGATGACGTCTTATGCAAATTTCGGAGTTCCGGGATCGAATTCGGGCCAACGTCTTAACTACAACGATCGATCCTGGATCGAACATTAACAGATAAAATCCATGAATCTCATCGACTATCAAGAGAAAAATACATCGGGTCATGTTCCTCTCAACCAAGCTTCTCCAGCCGAATCCACAAGATCTTTTTGTGTCCACATTACGAAGAAAAGTAATGCAATACGATGAATGACTTCACTTTCCATTAAATTTAAATTAATCTGATTACATTTAACNATCAAACAAAGTATGTGGCACCATCTGTTTATGAGATTTTGTTATAAAATGTTCAAATACAATTGAAGGTTTATGTTTATTAATTTTTTAAAAAAACTACAAATTAAATGTAAATATTTACTTTTATAACTGCACTTACAATGTCTGTAACATGAAAATATTTTTGGTATAAGATTACTATATCTGGTATTTCATACATATAGAAAATAAAATGTTCTTCTGTTGGTCTGTATGTTTCCTATGATAACATGAAAATATTTTTGATATAAGATTACTATATCTGGTATTTCATACATATAGAAAATAAAATGTTCTTCTGTTGGTCTGTATGTTTCCTATGAACTTCTACACATATTTTTCAGAGTTACTCTCTATGGCTCTAAGGAAACTATACGGGAAGATGCTTGTGCCCTTTTTCTTTTTATTTTTTAGATTAGTCCTCTTTGCCTACACCCTCCTACATTCAACTACCTCCACGATAAACTCCGCCAAGTCCACCACAATACGAATTTTTACTCTCGGTGAGAAATACTAAATATGCGGTCGTCAAGTTCTAAAATGTTATACATGGGGCACGACACGCGATGTAAAAAATTACATATAACCCTTAGTGTACCATCTTGTTTCAGAAGAAAAATTTGAACGTCAGACCTTTCTCTAATAGCCGCACATTTTCCTACAAAAACAGTGTTAATTGTTAACAATTTTAACCCCCACAAACGTGATACCAGTCGTCAAATCTCATAAAAATTCACTGGGGTGTCAATCATACAGGCGTTAGAAGACGGTTAGTAAAGGACTCTACAATAATTACACTTAATTTTCAGACGTAAGGAGAAAGAGCTAATTTAATCATCTATAGAATTATTACCTGCATGACTAAAAACTCTTGATTAAGACCACCAAATCAACAGATTACAATAAATTCTACTTCAAACTGTGGACCTATCGATTGAACGATCGATCAGATCATCAGTTACGTAGAAGAAACTTTCAAATATCTAAAGACTAATTTCGAATATTGTGATTCCATTTTCTGGAACGTACGAATTGAATTCTTTGAAGAACGATTTAAAAAATTCGAAGTTTATTAATTTCATTTTAATTTTCCATTAAAGAAAAATGAAGCTCGCAAAGTATCTTATAATATGTTTATTTTGTTCTATTGGCAAACTTGAAGGATTCTTCATTTCTGTGAATGCCTCTCAGTATTTTATAGAACATAGCAGTTTACTACTTAGTAACTTTACTAAAGAAGAAGAGAAGAATGTTTTAGGGCATATTAATCTACTAAGAGAGAATGTTGAACCAGGTTCTTCTAATATGAATGTATTAGTAAGTAATATTCATATTAATAGTATATTAGAATTCGAGTGAGTATTGTAAGAATGAATGTTACTTTTTCAGATGTGGAGTGACGACTTGGCAAAAATAGCTAAGGATTGGGGCGATAAATGTATATTTGAATCCGGCCCTAAAAGTTGCCTAAAACATTTCAGCCAGAATATATATTATGGAAGTAAGAGCCATCAAGAAGCATTAACACAATGGTATAGACAGAAGAATCTATATGACTACGATACAAATGTTTGTAATGGATTCTGCGATAGATATAAAACGGTGAGAGCAAAGTCTTGTAGTAATTATTTTTCTTTCGTATATATTTAATTCTTTTGTTTCTTTCAGGTAGTATGGGCTGAAACTACTACAGTTGGTTGTTCCCTATCCCATTGTAAAAAAGATGGTTCTGTGCATGTCATCATTTGTAATTTTTATCCAGCGTAAGTGTGGAATTTTAATATTTTATTCTTATGTGGGAATGAGTGTAATTTATTATTTTAAACGAAATTTTCACAATAAAGATTTCAGTATTCGTTGTCCCCATGGACAACATGGTCCCCATGGAAGTTAACGCTTCGTTAACTTCTTCAGCCATCTACTAGAGATCCAAAATGTTGAAAATCTGGAACCAATCGGAAGTTTATTTATTATTTACAATTTATCTTTATGTGTTTCCTTAACAATGTACAGTACTTATTTTCTGAATCGCTTTACTATATTTGTGAGGATTTTTCTCAACCCATTGGGTTCGATAGAGAGCACAAACATTTCTTCTCTTAAAGTAACTAAGATTATAAATTTTTAACAGCATACACTTGTGCCTTCAGAAACCTCCAAAATTCAAAATCTAAACGACTATTAACAAACACTGTTTCGCACATTAATGTTAATGCCTTTTAATTTTTAATTAGAAGAGAGGAAATAAATTTTCATTAGTTTCAAGCTGTTTCGAACACTGTAATTTACTTATAACTTTTAACTACAATTACATAATTATATTCTGATATAAATTAAATTACAGACTAGATATGACAAAACTGTCGACATTACGCAGCATAATCAATGTCATCAATGCCAGGCGAAAATACATTTCAATATTTATACATGATATTCGAGAATAAATTTTAAATTCGTTTCTTATTATTATGTATACTGTATATAATTTAGTTTTCATGTTAAAAATTCCCAAAATTATACGTGCTTAATGTTAAAAAATTATTTCGCCAAATACCGGTGAGAGTTGTTTTCGACTACTTTAGACTAGACCAGAGTAGGTAATCTAGACATATTTCTGAATTAAAAAGCTCAAATTAGGAACAATATGTGAATAATATAATAAAACATCTTAGAAACTTAATGCTAAATATGAACTTGCTACAATACGGCTAAAATATTAAGTGCTTGGTACCTAAATAGCGGCCAGATTCTCATAGAAAAATAGAAATGGCCAGCTTGTTGGCGATCCCCGAAAATCCATCCAACCAACTACCAGTGTTCGGTGGTGTTATCTTCTCTGTAAAACTGGATGGAGAACACATTTATATTAAAGGTTTTCATATAAGTCCTCCGGATGGATGAGACGGTTAATGCGCTACTCTATTGCTGTGAAAGACCTGGAATCGAATTCGAAAAGTGATATTGAAATTCATAATGTACTAGAATTCGGGTGAGTATTGTAAGAATGAATGTTACTTTTTCAGGTGTGGAGTGACGACTTGGCAAAAATAGCTAAGGATTGGGGCGATAAATGTATATTTGAATCCGGCCCTAAAAGTTGCCTAAAACATTTCAGCCAGAATATATATTATGGAAGTAAGAGCCATCAAGAAGCATTAACACAATGGTATAGACAGAAGAATCTATATGACTACGATACAAATGTTTGTAATGGATTCTGCGATAGATATAAAACGGTGAGAGCAAAGTCTTGTAGTAATTATTTTTCTTTCGTATATATTTAATTCTTTTGTTTCTTTCAGGTAGTATGGGCTGAAACTACTACAGTTGGTTGTTCCCTATCCCATTGTAAAAAAGATGGTTCTGTGCATGTCATCATTTGTAATTTTTATCCAGCGTAAGTGTGGAATTTTAATATTTTATTCTTATGTGGGAATGAGTGTAATTTATTATTTTAAACGAAATTTTCACAATAAAGATTTCAGTATTCGTTGTCCCCATGGACAACATGGTTCCCATGGAAGTTAACGCTTCGTTAACTTCTTCAGCCATCTACTAGAGATTCAAAATGTTGAAAATCTGGAACCAATCGGAAGTTTATTTATTATTTACAATTTATCTTTATGTGTTTCCTTAACAATGTACAGTACTTATTTTCTGAATCGCTTTACTATATTTGTGAGGATTTTTCTCAACCCATTGGGTTCGATAGAGAGCACAAACATTTCTTCTCTTAAAGTAACTAAGATTATAAATTTTTAACAGCATACACTTGTGCCTTCAGAAACCTCCAAAATTCAAAATCTAAACGACTATTAACAAACACTGTCTCGCACATTAATGTTAATGCCTTTTAATTTTTAATTAGAAGAGAGGAAATAAATTTTCATTAGTTTCAAGCTGTTTCGAACACTGTAATTTACTTATAACTTTTAACTACAATTACATAATTATATTCTGATATAAATTAAATTACAGACTAGATATGACAAAACTGTCGACATTACGCAGCATAATCAATGTCATCAATGCCAGGCGAAAATACATTTCAATATTTATACATGATATTCGAGAATAAATTTTAAATTCGTTTCTTATTATTATGTATACTGTATATAATTTAGTTTTCATGTTAAAAATTCCCAAAATTATACGTGCTTAATGTTAAAAAATTATTTCGCCAAATACCGGTGAGAGTTGTTTTCGACTACTTTAGACTAGACCAGAGTAGGTAATCTAGACATATTTCTGAATTAAAAAGCTCAAATTAGGAACAATATGTGAATAATATAATAAAACATCTTAGAAACTTAATGCTAAATATGAACTTGCTACAATACGGCTAAAATATTAAGTGCTTGGTACCTAAATAGCGGCCAGATTCTCATAGAAAAATAGAAATGGCCAGCTTGTTGGCGATCCCCGAAAATCCATCCAACCAACTACCAGTGTTCGGTGGTGTTATCTTCTCTGTAAAACTGGATGGAGAACACATTTATATTAAAGGTTTTCATATAAGTCCTCCGGATGGATGAGACGGTTAATGCGCTACTCTATTGCTGTGAAAGACCTGGAATCGAATTCGAAGCAACTTCCTAGCAGTTTTTTATGGGCAATCTGTTCGGGACGTGTTAAGTCCCGTTTCTGACCTCCCGGCCGCCTCCATTGTGAGTTTGAACAAATCTAGGATGGATATAATTAGAAAGATCGTCTTACCAGCTAGTCAATGGAGTGGAAACAGTCCAAAATATGTACTTTTTTAATATTTAATAATTTTTATTTTATACAGAATAGAGGATTTAAGTCAGAGGCCGTACAAGAAAGGCAATTCATGTGAAGAATGCGAGAATAAGGATAAATGTGATTTTAATTTATGTGGTAAATTTTTTATTATAAATTTATGTTTGATTTTTTAAATGTTTTTATTAATGCACTGTTTTATTCTTTGCAAGTGCCAAAAAATTTCGAAATATCGAATGAAACTGCTTTTTGTACACAAAGTAAATATATTTTTTAATTGTTTTATGTTCAAAAAGTATCCGAATGTTTGATAATTTATTTATTTATTTTGTTTAGGCGTAGGCCTACAATCAGAAAGTGAAGAAAACATTGCCCACAGAATTTCATCTGAATTTTTTCTGTTGTTAATTATTGGAGTATTACAAAATTATTTCTTCGTTGGAACACCTTAATGTTCAAACTTTGTTACTTTCGAGTGATTTATATGATTCATTTTCAAAATTGTATAAAAAATTTTAATATTGAAATATTAAATAAAACTTATTTATGGCTAAAAAAAGCAATACCAACATTCCACCACTTTATGTTTAGTTTCAGCCAAAGCAATGTTCGAATGAATAAAATCATTTAACAATGATAGTTGGACGTGTGTTAGCACATGACCAACGGCTGGCCACATGGAATTCTTTGGAATTTCTTTACGTGTTGTACATCAGCTCCCATAGAAAGACCCAAGGAAATTTTTCCACGGAGGCATAACTCTCAAGTTTTGCGGTACTTACTCCCGTCATTCGGACTCTTTAAAAACATTTTAACGATAATAATTAATTGTCATTATTCAGAAATATAGCAGTAAATATTAATCACCAAAAAAAGTAGATTAATTATATAATTTTGAAATTTTTTAAATTACGATTTGAGTGAGTCATATTCAGTTACAACGTGACTAATGGATGGTGCAATTTATCTTATTTTACAATAACTTAGAAATTAGTACATGAAAAACAGGTATTGAAAACAGGAAATTAATTACAAGTAGAATTTAAGAAATTGGATTGATGGGATGTGGCAAAGCAATGTTCAGTGATCTTCCAAGAAGGATTGACTCCCAGGAAGACACTTTACCAAAAATTGTCCTGTATTTAGATTATCAGACAGGTGAAGAAAACCTGTAAAATTGTATTTAGCCTTCTCGTTGGTCATACGCCAACCCAGACTAGTGTTCAGTCATCTTATCCACTCATCTACTGATTTGCTACGGATGATGATGATAACATGAGTTGTTGAACTACAATTTGTAAAAAATTGTGTCCTAACATGTCTGTCTGTCCTTCCTTAATCTCCAGAACGGAGTTAGATAAATAAACGATGAGAACAGATATGGAAAGCTCACGGAAAAATGCCCCGATTAAGTAACTGTTAAAAAAAACACAGTCTACGAATATTTTACAATGAGAAAACAAATTATTTATTTAGTTCCTAAATTTAATATTACATTTATTTATAATTAAACATTAAATGAATGTTTTTAGTCTTTATATTAACTTGTTTTCCTCTTCAACTTATAACGACATTACAAATATTAATCCTCTTATAGCTGCAATTATTATTACAATATCATTTTCGTTTCTAAATCCAGCTTCAAATTGAAATAAATATGGAAAGAAAATAATTAAAATACAGAAAGAATATTAAATAAATATTTTTATGCCGTATGATTTATATTAAAACTATTATATTAACTTACCGCATATAAGAAAATGTTTTTCGGGTATTTTAATATTACTTTTAACTGTAAAAATTTTTATTTAACTTATAATTAATAGAATATTTAAATAACATCTAATTTATGAATACTAACCACACAAATTATGAGAACAAGAAGCATTTCCCTCATCCGATGCGCATTTACTGCAAGCCCGTCCCTCCAGGAAGGGTTTCACTTTTAAAAATACGCCACTGTTATGAAATTTCGTAAAAGAAATTAGAAAGTATTTTCAAATATTTAAAATTGTTAAAATACTTTAGAATAATAGATTTTTGATTCAAATAGGAAATTCTCTCTATTAAAAATGATGTCTTGTAGGGAAGTCATCCAGAATTTGATTTAGACTGCCCTGTGGCAACTAAGAGGATCTACAGCTTTCCGGTTGTTATGTATACATAACGAGGGAAAGTATTGGAATCATATCAAATTTGAACCTCGGAGTATTTTGCAAATCTCCATGTTTTTAGACTTGTAAACCCCAAAAAAATCAGAAAAACGGGAAAAAAAATTCCGTGGGTATGTTTGTCGCTATGTGTGTGTATCGCTGTCTATTTTGCTTTATATCTCGGGTGGGTCTAAAGATGAAGTAACGAAATTGGATGCGGCAGTTTATATTTAAGGGACATTGAAGCTGTTAAATTTTGGCGATGAAATATCAAGGGAATGGAGAGATACAAGGGATCGTGTGTCATGTGTCGACTTAATGAAAATGTTATACATTATTAGCATTTAATTTTTTTTAAATAATTACGGCCATTAAAATTGAGCATTTTGATAATAGTTAAAAATACAGAAAATTTTCATAAAATATCATAACACATAACACCACACACAATTTTATTATATTGTAATTAAAAATATGACGGTTATTTTCAAAATAAAATCTTATAATAGCCGGAAAAGTTACGCAACTCGTTGTTGGTTATTTTAGTAAAAACTTTACGGACAGGCTTATCATAAGGCGCCCGGCTATTCAGGAACGTGATTCGACATATCCCGATGGATCATTTCTCTAAAATTCCTTTCGGTTTTCCGATCTGTCGAATTCGATCCCTGGGTGGCCCACAGCAGTAAAATGGGTTATATCATCCATAAGTATTTTAACAATAAAAATAGACTGGATAATGATCGAACGGTTAAGATGGATAAAATAACAACAGGGATTTTTCGAAATTGTACGACAGTTCCCGTTCCCACCACCTGGTAGCTCCTTTATGGGCCGGGCCGAACCCGTGAAACGTATGCTAAAAACATAAACACCCTCTTAGCGCCCACAGGGCAAAACAGCTAAAACAAATAGCAATAATTTATAAGATTGCATAAAACACAGAATTATAAAAGTACATTAAAATTATCTCAGCAATACTTACACCGGATAGAAATTACAAACGATTAGATTCTTTAACCCGGACCGTTTACAGTCAGACCTCGAACATCCTACAGAATATGTTTTAGACGAAACCATCTAAATAATAGATATTTACTTAAAACAAATTCATTATTACGACGAGTTTTAATAATGTTAATCGACTATTCTTACCGCTAAATAGTGTTTACATTGTTTTCTACATGCGGTGGTGGAGTAAATATAATCTTTCTCTTCCACGTACCATTCTTCAAGTGCATCTTTGTAATCACCGCTTCCCACATATATATTCTGTCCAATAACATTGAGACATTTATCGGGTCCTTGTTTATTAACGCATCTATCTCCCCACTTTCTTGCCAGTTTTGCTAAAGCATCGCTCCATACCTGGAAAAATGAAACAAATATTGTAAATCTTCATCGATAGTTTCCTTTTCTATGTTAATTTTCGAGAAAATACGAGCCTAATGGTTAAAGACTTACCAAGCTATACAGATCAGCAGCGGGGGGAGTCGTATTATTTCTGTAAATGTTCATTAGCGAAACAATATCATTCTCTTCGAATCTGCTAAATCCACTGTTACCATTAATGAATTTCAGTGCTGTTCCAGTATTTACCGTATTTCTACTTTTATAATTTTGCTTTAATTTAACTTCGCTCTGAAATTCCGTACAGTTATTAGAGTCAAATGATTCCTCGGCCATGCAGGAAATGCATAATAAACATATGAAATACTTCAGTATCATGTTTAAAAGATTTAAATATAATTCAAAACACCGATATTCACGCTTAGATTTAAATACAAACTGGAACGAAATAGAATGTCCTATTCGAAAATCGTTCCGAATATGCAAGAAAATTAAGAACAAATTATTTGAAATGCAAAAAATTAGACATTTAAATAAAAATGTTTTAATGTGAAATCATTTTTAAGAAATTTGTAAATATTATTTGTTTAATTAACAATTAAGATATTAATTTTAACTTTCTCGGCTGTTATACAGTATATGTGTTGTGTTTTATGTTATAACTTATGTCAATGTAATTTATACCTTGTAATGTCACACATTTAATTTTTAATATATCAAAATTCTTACATTAAGCTAACCATTTTAACTGAAAATTCTGTCATATTATTTAATATTTTTTATTCATTCCAGATGAAACAAAAAAGTTTGTACAAAAGTAGTCAATCTTCTCTTGATGAGGTCTGGAATCAGCGAAATGGCCGTGTTATATAAATGGCAATGTCAAAGTACATAAAAGCACTGAACAATTAATTAATTAGTCGCAGAATTTTCTACGTTTTCTTTGTGTCTGGCCTCTAATATGAGCCATTTTTTCATAAAAAGTTTTTTCGGGAGATAATCCTTCTTGGTAGATCGCTTAAGTGTTTCATCGCCACGTTCCATTAATTGAATTATTTGTATCGAATTTCTACAAATAGGAAACAAAATTCCAATTATTTGTGACAAATACTATGGCTAAATAATTCCGGTTTGCTATACTCTGGTTTTCACGTACTAATTTCCAAGTTATTGTAACAATAGGTCAATATTGTGCAATCGATTAGTCACGTTAAAACTAAACGTGTCCGACCCATTTTATTAATCATAATAGTTCCAAAATTCCAGTTTCAAAATAATATATTCAGTCATTTTGATGATTAACATTTACTCGTACTTCTAAATATTGATTTTTAATTACTATTGTTAAAATTTTTATAACTAAAAACGTCTTGGATTGATGGGAGAAACCAACGAAATCTTTATTTGGCCTTTATATGGGAGCTGGTGTTTATTTAAGACGTAAAGTAAACCAGGAGAACCCCGTTCGTTCGGCCTGTTCGTTGGTCATGTGTGCACCCATTGTTTAGTGTTTCTATCCACTCAGTCATTGCTGGACCAAAACTGAAAATGAAATTAACTTGGACATGATGAATGCTTGTATTACTTTCTTTAGCCATGAATACAGTATACAAGCAACGTATAAGCATTAAGAAAGTCCAATAATAGGGTAATTTTGTAACGCTTCAATAATTAACAACAGAAAAAAGTAAGATGAGATTTTGTAGCCAACGTTTCCATTAGTTCCTGATTCTAATTAGAAAATAAATAAATTATTATACATTCAGATAATTTTTAAACGTAAAACAATAAAAAAATATTTACTTCCAGAACATGAAGCAATTTCATTTGGTACTTGGACATCCCTTGTTACTACAAATACAAAGAAAAATCAACGTATTAAACATTATTTAAAAATCAAACATAAGTTTATAAATAAAAATTTACCACATAATTTGGAATGACATTTCTCTTTATTCTCGCATTCTTCACAAGGATTGCCTCTCTTGTATGGCCTCTGACTTAAATCTGCTATCCTATATATGATAATAAAAAAATATATATAGGCCTATATATATAAATTGTTTCTGCCAAATGGGCAAATTTAATTTCTGTCGGTTTATGAGTTATTTATCTTGTGCTCCTCTCGAACTCAATAAGTTCGAGAGGAGCACAAGAATATGCATTTCTTCGTCTAAGGTTACTAAGACCGCAAATTTTAACAGCATTCACATGTGCTTTAGAAACTTCAAAAATACAAAGCTCTAAAAAAACCATTAAGAAACACTATCTCACACTTTCATCTAATGTTAATGTCTTTCCATAAAAGAAATAAAATAATCAACATTTTAGTGGTTCCATACTGTCTGGAACACAGTAACTTAAGTATAAAGTCTATCATTGTGTAATTATGTTCTACCGTGTTTTGATATTAATAAAATCATAGACTATATAAGAGAGATAGTACAGTACTTTATGCAGCCCCATCAGTGTCAAACGAAAACACATTTGAATTTTTTCACATGAAATTCGAACATAAATGTTTAATTATTTTTTATTATTAAGCATATATAATTAATTTTTATTACATAAAAATAAATTTTATATGCTTAATAATAGGGGGACAATGGGCCCGTTGTTCTCACAGTCGGTATAGAAAAACCACAATGGATATCATTAGAAAGGTTAATTTATATCTGATTCGGACCACCGTCTAAAAATTTCTGGTGTTTTTTGAACATTACTGCGCTCCCATAGTGGTTGGACCGCTTCATCCGTCGGTCCGACGAATACTAAAAGCTTTATTGTGAAAACTCCGTTTAAAATGATAAATTATAATCATTTCTAAATTAGAATAATAAATTAAAATTCTAACTTACGCTGGATAAAAATTACAAATAATAACAGATACAGAACCGTTTCTTTCACACTTGGATGTCGAACAACCGACTGTAGTAGTTTCAGCCCAAATTAACTGAACGAAACAGAAGATTAAAAAAAAATAAATAAATATGAAAGAAAAATAATTGTTATAAGACTTTGCACTCACCGTTTTGTATCTATCACAGGATCCATTGCAAACATTTGTGTCGTAATCATACAGAATCACCTCTTCACTCCACTGTCTCAATACATTAAAAATCAGTTCGTTTCCATAATATATAGTCTGACTGATACTTTGTAGACAACTTTTAGGACCGGATTCAAAGGTACATTTATCGCCCCAATCCTTAGCTATTTTTGCCAAATCTTCCCTCCACACCTAAAAAAAATAAATAAATAACATTCGTTCTTATTGTACTCACACGATTTCTAATACACTATGAATTTGAATATCACTTACTAGTTCCTTCATGTTCGAAGAATCTGGCGGATTTCTTCTAACTGTATTAATAGCCTGTAAGATTGTACTTTCTTCAGCCTTAGAAAAACCGCTAAGCTTATATCGTGAATAGATAAGATTCTTAAACTCGAAGGCATTCACAGAAATTAAGAATCCTTTATATTTGCCAACAGCGCACAATACACATATTGTAAAATACTTTGCAAGCTTCATTTTTCTATAAAATTGGTTTCGGTGAAAATTTAAAATGAAATTGATAAAGATCCAATTTTCTACGTCGTTCTTTAAGTTGATCGATGAATTCAATTCGTACCAGTACTGTACATTTGAGAGAATAGAGTCATAATATTCCAGATGATAGACTTTCGATATTTATAAATTTCTTCTACGTAGCTAATGATCTCATCGATCGTTCCATCGGTCAATCGGTCGGTTCATAGTTTGGAACAGAATCTGTTGTAATCTGTGGAGTCGTTCTGCCTCTATCAAACATTTTTGTCTTGTAGATAAGCTTTCTATAAATGATCAAATTTCTTTTTATTTCTATACCTCGCGCCCAAGAACTAAGCACAACCGTCTGTCTTGGGACTGGGCAAAGCTAAGTATCCATATGCGGTCTCACTGGCCTGGGTCATTTCGTATCAAGACTGTTTCCGGGCTAATACATAAAAAGTGTCTGTTTTAAATTTCGATGGACTTCGGATTCGATTTGTCTATTCTGCGATTGATGAAAGAGTATCTGTTTAACTAATTAGCCTATATCGCAACGAATACGGTGGATTTTATAATCGGAACCTGCAACGCATTGGCCTCGATTCCATTCCATTAGTAATGGCAGAGGGACGTCATTTCCTCCGTACCATTCGGTTGGCAGTCGTGAGGTTGTGAAAAGCATTGCAGAGAATTCGGATAGGTATGTGCATTTCCTACTTCGATATTCCCTCGTTCCGTGGGCTGTCCTGTTCGTTTATTCTGAATATTCTCTTTGCGCACTAGTTTTCGATACTGACAATGTCCGATTATCTAACCGTTTTCCTAAAGTTTTAAACTGTTAAAAGTTTTAAAATTTAAAAGTTTTACATTTTTTAAAAAAATAATGAATTTTGATAAATGTTTTCTGGCAACATCCGCTCTCTTCAACATCATCCGATTTCTCTCTCTCTCTCTCTCTCGTTTATATGGAATCATCCGATTTTAATTCTCCTATTGGTTAAATACATCACGTGACATAGAATGCAGTATCAAGCGATTGGACGATAGCCGTTCTCTTATTTGTCGTTTGGTATTCGAAGTAAAAGACGCGGTAGGATCGACTAATAAAGTCAGAACTTATTTAACGTTAAATATGTCACAGATAATTTCAATCGTTTTGTGGTCACGTAACGCGATTTTATCCATAAAGTAGCAGATGAACTCGGCGTTGCTCTGTCAATTAAGTTAGCAACGGTTGCGACCGCCGCCATGACGGTGCACGTGGTAAGCTTTCATCTTAAGTTAATTTGGTAAAAATACATTTTAATTTTTTTTTATTTACTTATCCGTGTGTTCTTTATTTACTTATCTTACCTCTTCTGATGATAAAATGAGAAATAAAATTATTTTTTATACAAAGTATAAATTCCCGCCTTTTTCCTTTGGCGCCAAAACAGATCTGACGTTTACGATCGAGATCTGTTTAGATCCAATCGCTTCGACCTGACGAGGACTGTAGTGCCCGACGACCACAGCCTACACTAGCTTTTTTAGAACCCACATTTCTGGTTGTTACCCCTGTTTTGGTTAGAGGTTTTGTTTTACTTGTCCTGACTGACTGACTAATCGATTCATTGCCGCCCAGAGCAAACCGCTTAACCTAGAGAGGTGAAATTTGGTAGACAGTTAGGGTACGTCGTGAAAATGCACGTTAAGAAGGGATTTTTCAAAATTCTCCCGCGGGGGGAGAGGGAGAGCATTAAGGCTTAACCGGAAAAACGGCTTCTACTGTATTATTTTAGATGCGATTTTTTTGTTTTCAACTATGTTTAGTCTTCATTGAGTACTTAGGTGTATTGAATTGATAACATTTCAGACATTGTTATGAATATTTTTATATATTTCGATGTTTTAACCAAATGTTCGAACCGTTTTAAATTCGAATTTGTTATTGCATATTGGTTCAATTATACAACAATTGTAAACGTTCCAGAAAATTGATCAAATTGAAAATAGTTCTATCTTTAACTGTCTACTCGGACCTTGCATGCTAAATGACTTTCATTACACGCATTTAGCTTTCCGAAGTCTATGAGAACAATTATTTGGCATTGACGGCCATGAATTTCACGCCAATAAGCTGCCTTGACTTGTTCGATTATGTTATCAACTCAATTTCATATTTATTTTCACTTTGCGGTCCTTCTCTGTTCTTTTTCTGTTATTTACACACATAGGTGATTTCATTGTTATCCACATTTGATATCATCACTTATCACATACTGCCATGATGCTCGTGTCTGTCTGCTATAACTGTCAAGAATTAATGCGATTGGAAAAGCGTAGTGACAGCGGGCCAATAAAGAGCAGGGTGCGCGATCATTGCCATAATGCAATTTGCGCGCCAATTTTTGTACATGCATTAATCAAGCTGAATAGTATTACTGATGCAACGAATAGTATTTGCCCTGAGGCCAAATATACTATTTGTTGTATCACTAATATTTTCTCATATTTGATACATCGTTTATTTGTCAAATTTCTAGAAAATTCAGCAAATAATTCTCAAGAAATATGTTCAAAATTTATTTCTTAAGAAATGTTTTTTGTTTTATATTATTTTAATAGTATATACATGTTTATCTTTTTATGCATTTTAGTGATTACTTATAATTATTAAAGTATATAAATGATTTCAGGGTAGAGCTGCTACCGGACTTCAAAATTTATGGAACACGTGTTTTATGAATGCTGTTATACAATGTCTATCATGCACTGTCTCTTTATCCTTATCGTTAAATTAAACTTCATCGATGGAACTTGATATAAATAGGTGTGTAAAAAATTAACCTTAAAATAATTTTTATATATCCAGGATAATTTAAAGTAATAATGCAAGCCAAAAGATGACGATTGAACTACAAAATATATACAACTTTTTATTTTTTACTCTCTATTATTGATATATAATACTGAAAGTTCTTTAAAATCTTTATTATTCTACAGAATGTTTTGATTAATTTCATATAATGTATCATTGAAATTGAATTTTAAAGTTGCAAAAATTTGCAAAACCAGAAAGAATTGACATTATTATTTTTAATCTAAAAATATGGTATATAGCATTTATATTAGGTAACCAAAAAAGTTCTGTCGTTTTTTGTGAAACTACAAAGTTTAAAGAATGTTAAATGCAATACACAATAGATGGCTCTAAAATTCCAGCAATATGTTAATCAAGATTTAATGCTGACTCATCTTATATAAAGAGAAGCGGAAAGGTTATCTCTTATTATTATAAAAATTGACCTGAAGATGAGTACTCCAAACTCTATAATTCGTGCTTGTATGTTGTATAAGTTTAAACTTGGAAAAAATGCCATGCAAATGGCTCAAAAAATATGCCAGGTTTTTGGACAAGGTTCTATCAGCACTCGCACCACCCAAAGGTGGTTTAGAAAATTTTCTTCCGGTGATGAGTCGCTTAAAGATGCGCCATGAGAAGGGCAGCCATATGTCATTAATAATGATGAATTACAGGCTGCAATTGAAGAAGATTCCGCTCAAACTTGTCAGATATTAGCACAAAAGTTCTCTGTAAGTGATGAAACTGTCCGTTTGCATTTGCATAGTCTTGGAAAAGTTTACAAGCTCAGCAAATGGATACCTCATCAATTGACACCTGCCAATATTGTGCATATGGTGGACTGCAAATGGAATTGTTCACTATAAACTTATACCATCTGGCCAGACTATTACTGCTAACGTCTACACTGACCAACTCCGTCGAGTTCACCAATCATTTTTGAAAAAACAGCCAGCTTTAGTAAACTGTAAAGGCGTTCTTTTCCAACATGATAATGCTAAAGACATCATGTTGCGCGTGTGACCTCTGACACAATTCAGAACCTTGGATGGGAACCTCTTTTGCACCCTCCTTATTTCCCTGACATTAGACCTTCTGACTATCACCTATTTTTAAGCCTAGATAATCATCTGCGAAATCGACAGTTCAGAAATAGAGAGGTTATAGAAACGGAGTTAGAGAAGTTTTTTAACTCTAAAGATCATGACTTTTATAAAAATGGAATTTATAAGGTTGTTTCCCATTGGGTAAAGGTTATTGAATATGAGGGTGGTTATTTTGATGAATAAATTGTGTTATTTCCTATACATTTTTATATTTGTTTTCTTTCGACAAAAAACGACAGAACTTTTTTGGTTACCTGATACTATAAAAATATATTGAATGAATGAATGAAATTATTTATTGGCATAGAAGACTTTTGCCTGTTACAAGGTCATTTTAAATACAGTAGAACCTCGATTATCTGCCCCCCAATCAACCGATCCCTTGGTTAACCGACCGTCCTAGTCGGCAAATTTCAAATGTCCGCTAGTGATGTGGCGCTACAATATTTGGCTATGTCTTGGCTACTTTAATATTATTTTTACGTGTTTTAGCTGGCAACACTCATTCGTCCATGAAAGGGAGCCAGTATTTAAACGAAGCTTAATTTTCTAATTTTTAACGATACAATAGCGACGATTATTATTTTAAAAAATTTTTGTTAGGCTTAACATCGATGAAAATTCAACGCAAAATAGGTTAATAGCGATATACTAATATACTAATTACATGGGATATAATAATATACTACACTAATAATGGATTTTTTCATACTTTTCGGTTATCCGACTTTTCAATTATCCAACCAACCCCAGTCCCCAATTAGGGCGGATAATCGAGGTTCTACTGTACACATATTAACATCTCATATAATAATATTTTAATAACTTTGATTTTTTTCTATTTATTAATCTATAGAATTATATGAATAATTTATCACAATTATCATTTAATTAATTGTTTAACATAGTTATATAACATATAAATTGTGTTCTCTATTAAATGTCTTATACATTTCCAACTCAATAGTACATTCAGCCAGTGGCCCAATCTGGAGCCTTTGAAGTTTATTCTTTTCATTACAATGTTCACATATAATATGGATTTTAGATAAATTTTTGGTACAGTTTGGACATTTTGATTGGGTGTAGTCTATATATTTATCGTTTATATTTATTCCATTTTTATTTAACCTAATCTGTATTAAAAAACTTTTTTAATGTTAAAAGCTATATTTGTCAGTATATAGTTGTTATTTGTTGGATAATTTAGAATTATTGCATACCAGCTTGTGTTTTCTCGTTTTCGTATATCTTCAATGTCTTGAATAATAGAGTATTCCATAACTCTATATATTATTTCTTTATTATACTGCTCCATATTACATGTACTGTCCATGAACAGTTTAATTGAAAATCCATATTTATTTATTATCTTTGATAGCTGAATTATCCAACTTCATCTTAAGTCTATTTCCCTCGATTTGTGATATAGTACAAACAGCAGTTTTGTTGTTATATCTTCTGCCTTAATAATTTTGAGTAAGAACCTTAAATATCTTTTTATTAGTATAGTATTTAATCTTAATCTAGGCTATTTGTTTCTAATCTTAAAGCACTACCCAGGATATTATATTCTAGCTGGAATGTCTTACGTATAAATATATTCTGTATTTTTTCAAAGTCATTAAATTTTTCCATGCTCCAAACTAGGGCCGCATAGCCCATTGAATTCATCCCTATCGAATTAAAAAGTTGAAAATGTGTACATAAATTCTTCTATAAAAATATATTGCACAGAATATCTATTACATGTCAAGGATACAAATCATAAACAAAATTTCATCAGTAAAATTGCGTTAAAACTTCTTGGCTAATCCAACATTATCAAAAAATTCAAATAAATTTATCAATGAAATTTATAAATTATATTGATTATAAATAAATGTTTAATTAGTAATAAATTTTAAATAATATAAATAATTTATCAGTTATAAATTTAATTTGTAAATTTAGGCCATTTAATATGGAACTATACTGTTTTCAATAAATACTAATATGCTGACATTCTGATAATCTGTTTGGTATTTTAATAACAAACAAATATAAATTTTTATTGCTGTTTTCAATTAGCTCTTGCCTAAAAGTATCACATCTGGCAGCAGATGTGATATTTTTAGGCTAAAGGTTTGTATTTGGAAATAATATTTTATGATTATCTATTCGAAAATCAAATATTATATGGCAATTGAACTATGTATTCTTTTTTTATTTGCTCATTGTAGTTGACATGTGCCAGCATTGCAATTTAAAATCAATAACAAATTTGACTTTGTTGTTTTTATAATTACTGACCCATATTTTTCTGAATAAAATTATTCTAAAATTGTTTTACAAAGGAGAATAAAAAACAGTTTGACTAATGTAATGCACTAAAGTTATGTCAAAATGTAGCTACATCATTCTAATAATTGACTCTCATGGTCACTCATCTGATCATACCTCTTGTAAAATGGTCTTGGGTTATGAAATAATATAAAATTAGAAAATTACAAGACTTGCTTTATTAGTTGACTTCAGGATTTTTTATTTGATTAATGGAAAGGAAACAAAGAGGATGCTAGTCAGAAATTGTGATTTTTCTGAATAATGCAAGTTTTTATTTTTTAAATTTAAAACAATTGTTAAATCAAACAATAAATTAACGATTTACAAAATTGTTAAATATTAAAACTAACCCATTTCCAAAACTGCTTACTTCTTATGTTTGTAGTTTATTATTTCGGAGGCCTGAAATTCACAATGTCTCATAAAATCACCGAAAATGTTTGTTTTTACAGTTCTCTCTTCTCCACATAAACTCGATCAGATAGGAGTTGAGAAGATGACATGAAGTACCTTGTTCCTCCATTTACAATTTCCCATAACCTCTCTGTTTTGTATGTGGCATCCATTATCTGCATCGATGAAGTTAAATTTGTGATTCACTTGATAATGAAAATATCCTGCTTCTTGTAAATCTTTATTACTGTACCCATTCCAACAGTCTGAAAAAATGGTAGTTCCTTCATGTATGTGATTTTCCACTTCCTTCAATAATGTTTCTGCCGAATGATTTGGCACTGGAACAAGGAAACATTCCTTTGTCTCTCGACAGTTCACCAGACACCCATTGTTGAGGTAAAAGACGACTGACA
The DNA here is from genome assembly GCF_000671375.1 of Centruroides sculpturatus. NCBI lineage: Eukaryota > Metazoa > Arthropoda > Arachnida > Scorpiones > Buthidae > Centruroides > Centruroides sculpturatus. Next base: position 1,186,856 of record NW_019384891.1, read on the forward strand.
TTGTACTTCCTTCGTGTGTATATCGTTTTGTCGATTTCAACAATCTTGTCAACACTGCCTATCTTCTTGTCACAATGACTCATTACAGAATGGGGGCAGATCTCCCTCATGTAACTGTTCCAATCAATGGCTGTAGAAAAATGAAGTCCTACTTGCATTTTACAAAATTCCAACGAAGAAAGTTTCAGCGTCCAAATATATATAAAATGCAAAGCGTCAAGGATATGCATGAACCAAAAAACCAGTTATCCGTCCGAATTCCCCTTTTCTGTCGACATGTCCTGACGTGGCATCTCCATTTCGGAGCTTCTGTTTCACAAAAATACAAACTCATTGGATGATTATTATTGCAAAAATGTTTGTAATGTAAAATTCCATTTTTCTGAAACACACTTATAGCTCCATGTTCGTTGTTCATTAAGTCCCAAAAGGTATATTCCATTTTTACAACTTTATAATGAACATGATAATGAAATGAAATATGCAAACGAGCAACTACGAGTTATGACATCAAATCAACTAATTTGCATCAACGATTACAGATAAAGCGTAAAGTAACGACAGTAGTATAGAAATGATACACTATGGGGGTACAAAATTAATTTGCATATAAATTTAATATAAAGTAACGATGCATTCTGGGGTATAAATGCCGACGCGATATAAGAATGACAAATTTTTCTCTACTACGCCAAAGCGGTCCTCTCTGAAGTAAGTTGCATTCTTTCATCTATCTGATAATTTAAAAAAAAAAAAAGTAATACAAATTTTATTCATTGAATTTATTTAATTTTTCCATTATATCATCAACGATGTTACTAATATCCTGAAGTATATAGACTAGCAAACTATGCAAATTTTCAGTGGTATATTTATGATCTAGTTTCTGATATTTAATAATATAACACCAGAAAAGATGGTATTTGAAATTGTGAATAAAATCTTCATTCAGTATTTGATAACGAGAAACCAAATCCCAGGAGAGATAATCTTGTAATTCCCGCAGAGTATCCGTTTTTAATTGCTGATATTTTAAAACTATTCTCATATTTAATTTATCAATATATTTCTTAATAAAATTATCGGAGAGAAGTTGAAATTTTGCTATTTTATCCCAATTAAGATAGTTCGAAAACTTATCCATGAATTCTTCATCTAATATTTAATGATCTGAAATTACACCCCATTTCGCATGTTTAATATGTTTTTCAATGAATGTAGTAGTAAATATATAATTTTTCTATATTAATTCCCCGTTTCAATTATCTGCAAATTCGGAAATGAAGTCTTGGCTTAAATCAGTTTTTGGCTTATAATCTCTCATTTAATATAGTTTTTAAAACGTCTGATGTTTTTTTCATCCATCAGTAAACTCTAGAATTTTTCCCAGTCAAGTGGTATAATGTGTGAATTCTATAAAAAAAAAAAAAAAAACTTAGTATTAGGATATAGTTTTATATATAAATAAACATGGTAATTGGTTACAACATTTTTAAAAAAGTACAATAATGACTATTACAGTTAGAACATCCACATTTTATAAAATTTTTATTACATAACACCATTGTTATCTGGTTAGTTAATACAAAACATTTACAATAGTATTTCTTATTCTTGGGTAATTTAAATAATCCAGCTTTATTTACAGCTTGTTTTAAACAAAGATATGTTTTACTCGAAACATCATGTATTAACTAGGTTAGGTCATGAGGATGTATCTGTTTTTGCGTGAGAGTCGTCGACCTCGGAGAGCTGATTCATTTTTATTACTGATATCTAAAGATTATTTTTGTTAATTCTATAGCATATTGTTCAAACTCATCCTACCGACATATACTAGTTAAAAAAGTGATTACAGTAGGAGATAAGAGTCAACGTGTCTCTCTATAATAGTATAATAACTAACACAATGACAACAAAACTCTCTAAGGAGTGAGAGAGGATAATATAATATTTTGATGTTAACTTATAATAGGTTGAATGTATATTTTTTCTTGAATATAGCATGGAAAATAATCATCTGATTGTGGTAGCCGACGAGAGGAGTGCGGTTGGTGGATACAGATCTATGATTAGAGGGGTGAGGAATTATGATAAAAATAAAGGAATCCCTCTAATCATGGCTGTTGTCCCTGAGAAGGTGTATATCCCATACAGGGTTAGAGACCGATTTCTCAGCCAGCAGCAGTGGGTAATGATGACATCGACACACCAGAGACCTGCTGCAGGAGCGATCGCACCCCGAGAGGAGGAAGAAGATTCCACCTACTATCACAATCTAGCGTAAGGACCTAGCTCTCCGCTAGAAGCTAGTGATAGTAGTGATGGGTCATCATCCAAGGATGAGGAGAGTTCTATCTCATCCGAGGATGAGAATTCTACTTCCTCCTCAAAAGAAGAACCTTCTCCAAAAAGATGACGGTGCTGGAGACAATCATAAAACAGGTGTGTATTAAATAAAACTTTTTTATATTTTTGAGTATTGAAAACAATTTTAATGAAACTAAAAGTACATAATTCTGTTGGATATAATTGGCATTATATCTAAGCTTAACTCATATATAAAAACAGCTCGATATTCACAGCGAATCAGATGATTATGGTTGTACAAAATCAGTTATATTTTCAAATTTCCGAATAAATAGTGCTAACTTGCGATTTTAAAAAAAAAAATATATTAAAAACATGATAGATTAACCTAATCTGCACTTGTAACATGTCCTATCAAGCCGAATGAGGAAAATCCAGTTTCCTATTTTCGTGGGTCAAGCTGAATGCAGAAGTTTTTTTATTAAGGAAAATCCTCTACCAGTATATTCCTCCTAGTTTAGTATAAATCAAAGGTGGGCAACCCCAGCCCGCAAGATCTTTAGAAGAAATTATAAATAAATATTTTTCGATGCAATTTGTCTACTTTAAATTGAATATTAATCTCTTAAGCATTGTTCCCAAAAATTTTCGTGCTGACCTCATTGACGTGTGTGGGCAACCCCGAATATTTTCATGTCTGCATCGGAACGTTTTGATACTAGATGTTGCTATGTGTCATAATTTTTATATTAAACTGCACTTTTAAAATATAATTTTTTTTGTTTTATATTTTTCAATATATTTATTTTGTTTGTGCAAAGTAAAGAAATAATTTTTAACGATACAATAGCGACGATTATTATTTTTAAAAAATTTTTGTCAGGCTTAACATCGATGAAAATTCAATGCAAAGTAGGTTAATAGCGATATACTAATATACTAATTCTAATTACATGGGATATAATAATATACTACACTAATAATGGATTTTTTCATACTTTTCGGNTATCTAGTATAGTAAAATCGTAGGACCGATAAAAATTTGACGTTATATTAGGGTTGTCGTTACATTCGATGACATTATAATCGGGTTAAACTGTATGTTGTTTGTGCAACATAAAAAATAATTTTTAACAACACAGTAAACACTATTATTTATTAAAAAATTTCATTGGGTTTAACATCAACGAAAATTCAACAACGCGTCGCAGGGAGTCAAATTACATCAGTTAGGTTAAACGCACATAGCAACATATATGTTCATAATTTAGTACTAATGTTAAAACTAACATCCATTAAAGCATCTTTTCCTTCAAATGTCTCCACTCATAACTATTTTTGTTGCGCAGTATATTTGTATTCTATCTATGTGTATGATCAAAGCCAAATATCTAATGTTGTAATTTGTGGTAACTGAGTGAGTTGTAGCTGGATTTTAAAAAGAACTATTTATTTGAAATTGGAATTAATTTATTTAAAGGTAATAACAAAAAACTTTAATAATTTTAATAACAATATTTATAAATATTTATTCAGTTTTTAGAGCAAAATGGCATCAAACAACAGCATGAAAAGAAAAGTTGATTCTGAAAACAAATCTTTTCAAGATAAATGGATGTTGCAATATTTTTTACGGAACATAATGGAAAACCTTTGTTTAATTTGCAATGAAACTATCGCTGTAAAAAAGAATTTAATATAAAAAGACACTACCAAATGAAAGATGCAAGTTATGACAGATATCAAGGTACTGAAAGAGTAAAGAAAGTTGAGAACTTAGAAAATTTTTTGAAATGTCAACAAAATATCATTGTGAGTGTTAACAAAGAAAATAAAAATAATACTAAAGCTAGTTATATTGTTGCTTTACAAATAGCAAAAAAATTAAAACCGTATTCAGATGGAGAATTTATTAAAGAATGTATATCTGAAGTTGCTGGATTACTCATACCAGAAAAGAAGACAATTATCGATTCAATTTCTTTATTGCAGCGAACTATAACGAGACGTATTGATGATTTATCGATGAATGTGGAGAATACATTGAAATTTTGAATATTGCAGCTTGAATATTATTCATTAGCTATAGATGAGAGCACAGATATTACTGATTTAGCTCAATTGTTAATATTTATTCGAGGAGTTGATTCAAATATGAATGTTTGTGAAGAACTCTTGTCGATTAAATACAATAAAAAGTACGACTACCAGAGCAGACATTTTCGAACAAGTAGAAATTTCAATGCAAAAGTTTAATCTTTTCTAAAAAAAAACTATCTGGGTTAATAACAGACGGTGCGGCAGCAATGACAGGAAAAAATAAGGGAGTCATTTCCTTATTTAAACAAAAAATGGGAGAAGAGAATTTTTCTAAATTATTTATATCTCATTGCATCATCCATCAAGAAAATCTATGTGCAAAAGCTATGCAATTAGAAAATGTAATGTCTGTCGTATCCAACTGCATAAACACAATTAAAAAATCAGCACTAAGTCATTGAGAATTGCTAATTGGTCTTGAAAGTGAATATACAGATGTTCAACATTATTGTCCAGTTCGTTGGCTCTCAAGAGCAACCGTATTAAAAAAATTTTATAATTTGAAACACGAAAATAAACTATTTATGGATATGAAAGGAATTCCCATTGAAGCATTAAATCAGTGTTTCTCAACCTCTAACGAATCGTAGCCCCCTTCAGTAAAACCTTTACGTAGTATAACCCCCTTCACTACGAAATTCCGATGCAGAAGCCAAGACTAACGCCAAATTCATACTACGAAATTCCGATGCAGAAGCCAAGACTAACGTCAAATTCATACTACGAAATTCCAATGCAGAAGCCAAGACTAACGCCAAATTCATACTGCATTGAATAGAATAGTGATTAGTATGTTACAGTAGAGCGTTGTTTATCCGAATCAACTGGGGACTGGGGTGGTTTGGAAAACTTATTTTTAGAATAACGAATCACGCACAAAAAAATAGTTTAACGTATTCCATGTTGAAAATTTTCTCCGTTGTGTGTCGCTTTGCGTTGAATTTTCGTCGATGTTAAGCCTAACAAAGACTTGTATCGTTAAAAATTATTTTTTTATTTTGTACAAATAAAATAAATATATTGAAAAATATAAAAACAATAAAAAAAAATTATACTTCAGACGTTAATTTAGTATCAGAAACGTAAAATATTTGAGTAGCTGGAGAAATAGCCAAAAATTGCAGCGCCACAGCACTAGCGAAAATTTAAATTTGCCAACTGGAATGCTTTCGGATAACAGATGTTTCGGATAACCAGCTTTCGGATAAACGACGCTCTACTGTATTTGTTTAATTATTGTACGATATAATGAATTAAATATCTAATTATTCTTAATATATTGTTTTACTATATCGCCCAGAAAATTGTTTTCCCCCCCAAAATATAAATTGTTACTAATCGCCCCCTCAACATGAAAAAACGCCCACATGGGGGCGATATCGCACCCATTGAGAAACACTGCATTAAATGATGAGAAATGGTTGTCAGACCTGGCATTCTTTGTCAACATTACAGGACACCCGAATGTTTTAAATGAAGCCCTACGAAAGCAAAATCAAAATGTGACACAATTATATGGACATATTAAAGCTTTCAAAAGTAAACTCAATTTGTGGCAATCCCATATAGAGAAAAATAATCTTTTTCATTTTCCAACTTTATTTAAGTATTGTGGGAAATATGATCCTCAATTTTTTGTTAAAAAAAATCAAAGATCTTTATTCAGAATTTGTTGAAATCTTGAAAACATCGATCAAGAAAAATATTTATTTTCGATTATTTAACTCGCCCTTTTCCATTACTGAAATTGAAACTGTTCCAGAAAAATTTGAAATGGAGTTATTGGATCTGAAAGAGATGGTAGGTTTAAGAGAAAATTTTAATTTTACACCTGTCCATGAGTTTTATAAAAATCTGTCAGCTGAAGAATTTCCAAATTTAGTTGATAATGCGAAGTATATCTACTCTTTATTTGGCTCAACATATCGATGTGAACAACTGTTCTCCAAGATGAACTACTTGAAATCGAAGTACAGAAACAAAATAACTGATACGCATTTGGAAAACAACTTGCATTTAAACACCACACAAATTGAACCAGATATTGAAATGCTAACAAAATCTTTGCAGTGCCAGATGTCACATTAAATAAATACTTTTTTCACTTACACATGTATATTTATTTTTTATCATTAATAGTTATTTTTCCAATTCTTTGTAATTTTTCAAAAACAAGAGAAATAAATGTAGTAATTAACTTCTTTTTTTTATTTATTTCATATTTGAAGTCTAAAAAATTACAAGTCACAAGAAGTCGTCAATTAAGTACTACAGCCTGCAGAAAAAACGTAAAATTTATTCTGGCCCATGTTATAAAAAAGGTTGCCCTTGGTATAAATAACACCTGAGTTTCAGGGATATAGTTTCGAATAGCAACTTTTAATAGAAGAAAATGACAACAGTTGATTGCTGGAAATTAGCGAAAATGAATAGTAAGTTTTTTTTTATGTGTGTTTAGTATTAGTATTATATATATATATATATATATAACAAAGCCTCGAGATACCATCCTCCATTATAC
>NW_019384891.1:1194219-1198082 GCF_000671375.1 Centruroides sculpturatus
ATTATCGCATTTCAGAAATACTGAATATATATTTTTTTATTATATAGAATTGTCCAACATTTTTTGAAAACAAAAATCGAGGAAAAAATGTAAATTTTTGTTAATAAAAACACAATTTTTATATTTTAAATAGATTTTTTTATTGAATTACAACACTGGTTATTGGTTATTATAATCGGTTTTGATAAATGAAAATTATTTTTAACAAATTCATCATTATAAAATTTATCTGTTACATGTAGTTCTGATAAACATAGATTTTTATTAATTTTATATAAAAAATATAAGCAGAAATAACTACAGTTTAAGGAAAACAAACTTTGATGAATAATATTATTCCAGCAATATTTTTTTGAATTTCGTTTTATAAATCTAATGATACTCGCTTTCCTCGGTTTAAATCCATAACTATCGTAATAAATGCAAGAATTTTTATCTTTCATAAAAAATACTGATACCCAGTGACTTCCCATCTTATTTTTTTCATCTACATTAATTATAAAAGATTATTTATCACCAACTTGAAACAGTAGATCATTCAATGCAAACACTCCTCCGAAATTTTTTTTATTTTCGGATCGCTCGCTGCTAATCTCCACAATGTAACAGTATACAGGAGGAACTAAGGCGATCTGCTTCGCCATTAGATTCTTTTTCCTAAATATTGGTGAATGAATTTTTGAAATCGGATGAGTAGTTTTGGAGATTACCTGCTGCATACAAACTTACATACTTAAAAACATTACCTCTTTATAATATTAGTATAGATTTATATACAAATTAATTTTGTATCCCAGAGTGTATCATTTCTATACTACTAATGACAAAAACATGGTAAAAATAAATTATACACCACAGTAATGTAAGTAACCTAAATTAAGAAAGAACAGGTACAGATAGCTCTATTGGAGATATGTACAGTCGTACTAACGGAAAAAAAAGGAGTTCGACAGGATCCACCACACACATTGGCGTAAACAGAAACATGGCAGGATTGCAGATGAGTTTCAGTGAGTGCAAGTTCTTTCACTGTTAAAATAGTGTAAATTTGTATAAAAAGTCAGGTATACCTCGCCTTACATCGGTAATTGGTTCCAGGAGAGGCAACTTAAGTCGAAAAACAACGTAAGTCGAATTTACTTGTCACTAGCTAAACCACAAATAATTGTTCCCAGATCTGTATTTTATTTATAAATGCATTTTTAATAATATATGGTTAATAATCTATTTTAAGCTTGCAAACAAATAAATTTTAGTTTTTGATATTGTACAGAAAAAAGTAATCTAAATTTACAAATTTATGTACAGTCGACCCCCTTCTATGACACTGTTGATAATTCCATTTTATATGAATTCCATGTTGTACAAGTCACTTAGATTTTACAAATACGTGCGCCGGGCTGTGAATGGCTCACATATTTGTAAAATCTAAGTGACTCGTACAACATGGAATTCTTATAAAATGGAATAATCAACAGTGTTATAGGGGGGTCAACTGTACATACAGTACATACATATAAATATATGTGTTTACAATTTGGTGATGTTTACAGTTCATCGCAGACTATTTATTTGTGAATGTGGTTTGCTCTAAGACATTATAAAATAAGATGATTTTGTAAGGTTAAATAACAAATACAGTTATTAGAATTATCTTGCGACAGTAGAAAATAAACTACAGTTGAAAAACCCCCCATAACACGAGTTCTTATAGTTCAGATTGCGACAGTATTCATACAAACATGCTAAAAAAACTCCTATAATTCGGTAAAATGTCATCGCCGACTCGTGTCGTGACAGGATTGCACAAACTGTTAAGTTTAAACGAGCAGCGGACCTACAAAAACCATTTATTATTTAACGTCCATAAAAATTATATTTATATTAATGATGTCTCTAAAGTTCAGTGAATTTTTCGCAAAAAAAATAATTTATCGGGAAGCACGTGAGCGCCATTCGATGACAATCTCCACGACAAAAACGAGCTTAAGCAACGGCGTAGTTGAACAGTGCACACTTAGTAAGTAATCCTACAATTTTTTGTTTATAGCATAGTTTATATGGATTATTCCCAAAAAATTATACGTATTTTGGAAATGTTGAGTCAAATTAGTCTAGAATCGATTAATTTTATGGAAGAAACCTTTCAAACAGCTGTAGTCCGTAAACTGCATACATGCTGGGTTGTGATTGGCTGGACTCCTAGAAGCTGGATTCATAAAAAGAGGAACATATCTACCGTGTTATAGGGGGGTCGACTGTAATTTATATTAAATTTACCAATATTGAGTGGCGCTGACAATGATGCTAAACGTTACATATTGGAACTACTGTGGAAAATACCAATATTGAGCTCTTAAAGACCACTAAATGAGATGACAACACAGAAACACAGATGTTTTCATGTTTCATTCTCTAGGATTTATGATGATTATATTAACATTTAATGTAAACATACATATTTTAATATGATTTTATGTGTTTTAACACTTTTCTAGTGCTATAACAACTTCAGTATTTGTGGCGGACAGATGTAAAGTCAAATAAAATGACTTAAACTTGATTTTTATTTTTCTATATATTTTTTGACAAACGACGTATAATCGAGAACGACGTAACTCGAGGTATACCTGTATTTGCAAAAACTTTCTTTCATCGTAATTTCACAATTTCTATGAAATTCCCAGACAAAATTAATAGTTCACCCGGACAGTTAGTCAGTTCCCGAACTGTTCAGGTGAAAAACCGGACAGGTGGTAACACTATGATAAATGAATTTAATTTTACTTGATAACATCATTAGATTAAACAACAATTTTGATTTAAATTATTGAATGATAAATGAATCTTTGAGTAAAATACTTTAAAGTAAAGATATCTTACTATATTTTTATTATTTTGAAACTAATTAAAACTGAATAATTACTTATAATAAAAAATAATTAAAACTTTTTCCAAAAATACTGTCAGTAAGCATATGTCAGTGTTTGTTGGTTATGAACAAGAAGATTCGCATGAATTTCTTATCGCATTATTAGAAAAGCTTCATGATGATCTTAATAAGGTAAATATATTTCATTAGATAAATTACAATTAAAAATTCATATGATTTAATTTTTACATTTTATTGCAGAATGTTTCTCCAAACCAAATATTGAATTTAGATCATTTACGTGAATTTGAAGCGCAGGAAAGGTTTTGGGCAAGCCATATCAACATGTACAAATCAATTGTTTCAAATTTATTTGACGGATTACTTCAATCACAATTGATCTGTTTAAATTGTAGTAAAACATCAAATAGCTATGAAGTGTTTTCATTGCTTTCTTTACCAATTCCTTCAACCACACAATGTTGCTTAAAAGTAAGTTTGATAAATTCTTAAAAATTCATTTTTACATTTAATCTCAGTGAACATTCAATTAACTTCATGCTTTATTATTTAGAATTTCCTTGTCTGATGTAGTCTTTAACACTATTTAATTTAGTTTGCTATGTTTTAGTCTATCTTAAAAATTAAAAAAAAAGAAATCTAAGTTTCAGTAAAGTTAAGTGAATTTTTTTATAAGAATTAGAACAAAATGATTCGAATATTAACAGTTATCACAACTTAAAGAAGTCACCTCACCAGTGTGCGCTACAGTATTAGATTTCAGATCATCATATCCTTCTATCGAACTACCTCCATGTTTCTGCGCAATCAGGGACTTCCTCTTTTCTAAAGTTAATGATACAACAATGCACCAAGACATTCTGGAGCTATCCCACTTGATATGTTACAACTCAGTGTTCCAATTTAATGGGATCACGTACACACAACGTAAAGGTGTTCCCATAAAAAGTCCAGTTTCTGGGGATCTTTG
>NW_019384891.1:1198653-1239696 GCF_000671375.1 Centruroides sculpturatus
GCGGCCGCGATTTCTGATATTATTTTTCTGCGAAAACTTCGTTGACCTTTGGAGACATCCTTAATATAAATAATTTTTATGGCCGTTAAATAAGAAATGTTTCTTTCACAAGAAATGTATAAAATTACAGTACTGGACAGACGATAGGTCGCCTAACTCGCCGTAGCGTGACGCTAGACGGCGAAAAATATATATTTAATTATAATAAAGTTACAATAAATTAAGTTAATATATAATTATATATACAGTACCTAATTTATATATAATTAATATATAATTATATGTACAGTACCTAATTTATATATAATTATATGAACAGACGATACTAAACTCAATTTATCCGCCTAAACGTCCGTAGCGTGGCGTTACGGACGGCGGGAAAGTAGTTCGGCTGCCCGATGACGTTTTACGTATTATGGGAGTTATTTTTACCGTTGTTTACGGATACTGCTACAATTTTTATAGGAATCATAACTATAGGAAACGGTTTTATAGGGGGATCTACTGTATATTCCCTTTTACTTTTTATAGACACAATGTAGTGACACTTTTAAACACTTGGCAGATTATCTTTTATTAGGTTGGCCTAATAACCAACCTAATAAAAGATGAATAATCTGCCAAGTGTTTAAAAAGTGTCACTACATTGTGTCTTTGAAAAGTAAAAGGGGGGAAAAAAAACACAGTTTCATTGGAATAAAAAGGTAAATATATTTCATTAGATAAATTACAATTAAAAATTCATATGATTTTAATTGTTATATTTCTCCAAAACAAAGATTGAAGATTTAATTTGAAGATCAGGAGAAGTTTTGGGAAAAATCACACTAATTTGAATAAATCAATTATTTCAAGTTTATTTGAAGGTTTACTTCAATCAGAATTAATGTGTTTTATTGCAAAAAACATCTAATAGCTATGAAGTATTTTCAACAATCGCACTACCAATTCCTTCATATAAAAAAAGTTATTTAAAAGTAAGTTTAATAAATTTAAAAAAATTAATTTTACATTTAATAATCTCAGTGAACATTCAATCAACTTAAGGCTTTATTACATAGAATTGCCTCATTTGATGTAGTTTTAAACACTATTTAATTTAGTTTGCTATGTTTTAATTAGTCTATCTTCAAAATTAAAAAAAAAGTATAAGTTTCAAAAAAGAACTTAGAATGTAAATTTTTTTTATAACAGTTAGAATCAAATGACTTAAATAGTTATCACTATTATATTGAGCTTCTTAAAAATGATTGATGTCTTCATTATGAATTACTACAAGTAAAACAAAAATGAAGAGAATATATTCTGTCCATTTTTGTAGAAATACTGAATAGTAATGTTAATATTACATATACATTTAGTGTGTCAAATTTTTTTAATTTTTAAAATATTGGAAAAAAGATTAATAAATAGTAAAAAAAAAAATCAACTCTTTTTAGGATTGTTTATAAGTTTTCTTGAAAGAAGAAATAATGAAAGGAGATGCAGCTTGGAATTGTCTGAAATGTGCTCAGAAAAGAGAATCAAAAAAACAAATGACTATTTGCAAAGTATCTATCTAACTTCTCAGCAATATTAGCTATTTATATTAATAAGCCAAACACACCTGATTTGTATTTGCCAAATTATTTTCTTTATTTGAATGTTTTCGGCCTATTTGTATAGGCCATCTTCAGGCTTTAACGTTGTTTGTTCCAATGGAACTACTAGTTCAAAATTCATTTGAATTTGAACTTTTAACAACTTATGTGTATAAATAAATAGTTAACAATAATATCAAAAACGTGTTGCAACTTAACAATAACATGAAAAACGTAAATTAAAAATAAATATATGATAAATATAATCTAAAATTGCGTTGCAATTTAACAATGAAAAACAAAAACAAAAAATTATATCAACTTTAACTGAGTCTGAACTACTAATTCCTAAAAATTCCAGATCATAAAAATGTTTATGGATTATTAAAACCCATACTGTTTTTAATTTTATATTTCCAAGCCGTTGGTAATGCTTTTGCATTTAGGCATCTGTCCCTCATCTTACTTTTGTAAATCTCTATTTTTTCTATTTCCATTGCGATGGAAGGTGAGTGCCCTGTTCTAACAATCTTGGCATCCGTTCTAACAATCTTCGCAATGGAAATGGAAAAAATAGAGATTTACAAAAGTAAGATGAGGGATAGATGCCTAAGTGCAAAAAATGCAAATGCATTACCAATGGCTTGGAAATATAAAATTGAAAACAGTATGGGTTTTAATAATCCATAAACATTTTTATGATCTGGAGTTTTTAGAAATTAGTAGTTAAGACTCAGTTAAAGTTGATATAATTTTTTGTTTTTTGTTATTGTTTTTCATTGTTAAATTGCAACGCAATTTTAAATTATATTTATCATATATACGTTTTTCATGTTATTGTTTAAGTTGCAACACGTTTCTGATATTATTGTTAACTATTTATTTATACACATAAGTTGTTAAAAGTTCAAATTCAAATGAATTTCGAACTAGTAGTTCCATTGGAATGAACAACATTAAAGCCTGAAGACGGTCTATACAAATAGGCCGAAAACGTTTGAATAAAGAAAATAACTTGGCAAATACAAATCAGGCGTGTTTGGTTTATTAATATAAATATTTGCAAAGTTCCAAAAGTTTTAGTAATTCATTTAAAAAGGTAATTCTGCTTTTTTATATATTACATGAACTTTTAACTAACTAATTTGAAAATAAAACAAAAACAAGATACATCACATTTGTGTTTTATATTACTTTATACAATTTAAAAAATAAGTAATAAATTTATTATTTTTGTAATTGTCAATTTACCTAATAATACAGAGTATCAATAATGTCTCCATCCATTTTGGTGGAAAACAAATGAAATTATTGAAACAAATGTATATTTTATGAAAGAACATAATGTTTACAATGTAAATCAACACAATTTATATGACACATCCTCTATACTAATATTATAAAGAGGTAAAGTTTGTAAGTTTGGATGTAGCAGGTAATCTCTGAAGCTACTCATCTGATTTAAAAAACTCTTTCACCAGTAATTAGAATGAACCTTCAGGGTAGACAGGCTGTATATTATTCCATTAAACATTCATGTATATTAAAAGATTCATCTAGGTAAGCATTATATTTTTGGTGTCAGTGGGTGGCGAGGAGAAAGAGACGTACATATACGAGATAGGTAATCATGCGGCATGGTCAGTGACATATGGAGTGCACATGTCCGAATTTGTAATCTATATAAATAAAAATGTAAATGTTAGTTTGGTCCTAATCTCAAATATCCAAAAGTTATTCACTGATTGCTTTGAAATTTTCACACAATGTTGCATTTGAATACTAGCGTGTTTTCGTATAATATGGATGACGAAATCCCCCCGCGGGGAAGAGAGACAGGATTAAGGCTTACCATAAAGAACTTGGCTTCTATTATACTATTTTAGATGCAGTTTTTTGCATTTTTGATTGTTTTATAGGGTACGTCAAGAGAATGTACATTAAGAAGGGATTTTTCACAATTCTTCCTTCGTGAAAGTGTTATACGTTTATAATAGATATATTTTAAGCCACAGAAACATGTGGCCAGATCTGCTAGTCTGTACTATAATCTGTAACTATGATATATTTATAATTTAGGCCTACTTTGATGCATTAAGTCAGATTTAAATTCTTGCACTTAACATTTAGCACTCATTGTGTGAGACAAAATGGCATCATTTTGAGACATCCTCATACATTACAGAGTTATGAGAATATAAGTTCAATACATTAGTCTGTGTAATGCAATGTTATATTGGTAGTGAAATGAGCACTAGACTTTTTTCTTGAATGGTTACTGATATGAACTACTTTAATGTTGGCAGGGTCTGCAACTTAACAACAAATTCTGTAGATAATTATCTATATCTATGGTATTTACTAACAAAGTACATGTGAAATGCATAATTCACATCTTAATGATGAAAGGACAATGTTCAACTTACAGAAAATGTGGGTAGTCATTAACACACAGCCTAGGCAGTATTTGAATTGCCTCCAGGAAACTTCAATTCAGGTTTGATGAAAAAGCATGGGAGGTCCTTTCATGATTTGATGAATGCACACATACTATTTTATTAGTCAAATACTTTTATTTGCAAAAACAATGTGACTAGTGGGGAATGGTTCTGGAATTCTGAACATTAGCTATGTATATTTGGATAATAAATTAGTTAAGACAGACAAATTAATTAGCTTCTAATCATCATTAACTTATCCATATAATAGCCTGAAAATTTGGCACTTTGTTTTTCTGTTAAGTAAATTACATAATATAGAATTTAAAACATTATTATTCCCTTATTTTCTAATCTTTCTGTTTCAATTTGTAATATTTCTTTTCACACATTTTGGACATAAAAAAATACATAAATGCTTTGAAGTCACTATGTTGTATTTGCTAAAGAATAAAAAAATTAAACTTAAATGGTCATTTGTAAACAGTTTTTTCCCCATTTTTTAAATAGTTGTAAGTTCGAAACAAGTTGTAGAACAAAGCTATAAACAACTTTTATAATTTGAATTTTTCTTTTATTCTCTGTGGGTGAATACAATAATGATTATTTATTTGACTAAAAAATTACATTAAGTTCATTCGTGTAACATTTTCAGATTTAGTGCCATCAGTTTAATATAAAGACACAAACATTTTTAAATTTATATTTTTCAAAAAATTCTAAAAATATAAATGCTTTTGGGACATTATACAGTGGGTGATCGGTTAATGAACAAATCGGATAACGAACACTTTTGTGCAAGATTTTTATGTTCAGATAACATATGTTTGGATAACGAACACCTCACAGAACAAACACAAGAAGAAGTGACATAAAATAATGAATACTGATTTGAATTGTTGCCTGAAGATCAGGGAAGACCAAACTTTTCAGAGTGCGGGAGACATGGACATGGACACTCAACCCAGTATATATTAATCAGGTAGTATTCTCCAAACTTTGAAACTCTCCCTTGTAATTCCAGCCTTTTATTTTTCTAACAGAAACAATTTTTTATAGTATTTGTGAGACTGTTGGGCAGGCACTCATTAAGTTTTGCGTCAGTTTTTATTTTTGAATGATGAGAGTATAACAACAAAGGTAGAGAGAGTGGGCAGAAGATATATGATGTTGCTGGGCAGTATGGCTTGAACAGATCTACAGTAGGCTGCAGTTCAATCTTATCTAAGAAAGATACTGTAAAATCAAGAAGACGCAAGCAGCTTAAGGATGTAACAAAAATCACATCTGAGAAATAAAGAATATTGAAGAGCTCATAATGGAAACTGAAACTGATCTGACGACAGAAGAACGCCAAGAAACTCGATCAGAGCAACAGTCTTAGAATAACATCCAAACCAAGATGAGGTTAATAGGCTTGGGGTTATCTACAATTACAATGCTTACAACGCTATTAATTACTTCTGAAAAATCCTGAAGAAGAGAGAAAAGCAATTGACATTAGACAGATTCTTTAACCTCCACAAACAGAAAAAACACGACTGATAAAAAATGCAAGACTGTGTATATTTGTATTTTTATTATTACATGTATACTTTCTTACTACATTTATTTATATTTTTTATTTTTTGGAGTTTTCAGAACAAATTAATCAAATTCCCATAAAAACCTATAGTAAATTGATAATTGCTTAATTAAAACAAACAATTTGGATAGCGAACAAAGACATAGAACAGATTACGTTCGTTAACCCACTATATATATAACTGTTTATTAATTTAAACTTAATTCTGGTATAGCAGGGATTATTGGAACAATATTTTCGCAATGAGATTATATAATTGTCAGGAAAATATGATCTTATTGCAATTTTGATTTCCTGACAAAAATATTTTTGTCAGGAAATCAAATCAAAATTGAAATTTTCATTCAAATATTAAATTAGTTCAGAAATATGCTCATTGAAATAAATTATAGATTATTTAAAACAATCCTGTGTCACTTTAAAGCACAATTTATAATATACAGTACTTTATAATTTCATGTTAAAAAATTATGCTTAGATTTCTAATCGGTTTTCATTTGGTGGAATTTGGAGAGAGAAATTACAGACACATGTAGATTTTCGAGTTGACCTCGAAATAACTTTTTTTATAAAAAAAAATCAAGTTGTCACAAAATATCAGCTATACGGTGTTGTGATAAGTAAAGTTTATGTTTATATTGGGTTGTTCGGAAAGTAATTTCGTTTTTTTTCTGTGGAAAAAACACAATATTTTTATAATAAACTGCTGGCCATTAAAATTGCAACACCAGGAAGGAGTGATCGTATGAACGTCAAAATCATCTGAAAGGAAGAAGAGGTTGGGATATGCAAATGATTAGTATTTCAGCGCATTTAGACAATTCAAGAAGAACAAACGACGTCTGAAGCACTGCATAAAAGAAAAGTTGTGCAGTAGATTTCTCATTTGGAAATTGCTTTGAAAGGTCGGGATTTCATCAGAATATTGTGTTATGCCTCGAATAAAAAGAAGAAATCTTACCAGCAAGTGTTGGAATTTGATAGAGGCAGGATTGTTGCTTATTGAGAGTGTGGATTATTGTTTCATGATATTGCCATTCACACTGGTCAAAATCCAACCACTGTCATGCAAATATGGAATCGATGGGTTGCTGAGGATCTTACTGAACGGCATGCAGGATCTCAACGCCCTCCCATGACTAACGCCCGAGAGGACAGACATATTGTGAGGTCGGCCGTGCAAAACCGTACAACCACATCACAGACCATTAGTCGGGAAATGAGCTTGTTTGCAGCACGTCCAGTATCCGCTTGTGCGGTGCAATGATATTTGCAGCAGCATAGAGAGAGTCGGCGACTGGTGCACTCAATGACAAAGCCAAATACAGGAGTGGCACAATGTCGTCTTTTCAGACGCGTCCCAGTTCTGCGTGCAGCATTCTGATGGCCATATACATGTCTGGAGGCTCTGAAGAGACCGCTTGTCACCTGCTTGCATTCAATATCGGCATAGGGGCCCTGCACCTGGTGTGATGATATAGGCAGCCATTGGGTGCACAACACGCACATCTCTAGTTCGGATCGACGGTAGTTTGAACACAGATCGGTACATTTTTGACATCTTACGCCCAGTGGTTGCACCCTATCTTTGAAGACTGCAAAATGCCATCTTCCAACAAGATAATGTAAGACCTCATGTTGCACGTCATGTTCTGACCTTCCTCGATACAGAGGGTATTTGACTGTTGCCCTGGCCTGCACAGTCTCAAGATCTCTTACCAATTGAAAACATCTGGGGCCGTATTCTGGTCACTGTCTCTGGTCTCTCGCAAGCCGGTCGCTGATTGACTAATCCAAATGATTAGCCAATCAGCGACTGGCTTACGAGAGACCAGAGACAGTGACCAGAATATGGTCCCTGGTCATGGGTTGCTGAGAGACTGGCCCGCCACCCCTCTCCAGCTAATACAATTGATGAACTATGGCAGCGCTGTCCAACTTACCATAGCCCGCGGGCCATATTTCCTTTACCAAACATTTCGGGGGCCAAGAAGGTTGATAAACAACGTGACATTTGCATAGTGCTACGGTTCAGTAAGCACTAATTGGTCAGCGAGTCCGATGTTGACGCTATAAAAAGGCGACAGTTCGACACACCGGATATACGTCACTCTCGTCTAAGTTCGACTTGGGAATTTTTTTGTTCAATAATAAATGTGAATTCTTCTTCCTGGAAAAAATAAGACATTCCCTGAAAATAAGACCTAGCGCATTTTTCAGAGCAAAAATTAATATAAGACACTGTCTTATTTTCGGGGAAACACGGTAGTAAAATAATTTTAACATTAATAATAATAATTTAGTAACATAAATTTATTCATAGCAAAATGTACTCGCGGGCCGTAAAAATTATTTGGCGGGCCGCCAGTTGGACAGCGCTGAACTATGGCATATACTTGAAGCAGCATGGAATGAGTTGCCTGTTTCTGTCATCCAAGCCCAGTTCGACTCCATGCCTAACCTGATAAGGGCCGTTTTAGCTGCCAGGGGTGGCAACTGTGTCTACAAATTTCACACCCCTGTAAACTCCCAAACTGCTTGCAAATTTAATCATTTTGTCTTCATGCCATACTGTTTACATACAATAAATATATATATTTTTTTTCTTTCCTTCTTGGTGTTGCAATTTTAATGTCCAGCAGTGTAAATAAATATTTTATTGAATTGTATATTGACCATTTTGGTCAAATACCTGTTGTCATTGTTTCTTGTAGTATTGATAGCATGATTTGACATTCATAAAAGTTTTGATCATTGCTTACAAAAAACTGATTCAAGTGATTTTTGACATTGTCATTTCAAGTAAATGTCATACAGTTAAAAAATAATTTGTATAGACCGGAACAAGTAATAATCTGAGTGTGCTCGATCTGGCAAATATGGGTGGTGTGATAGTATGTCCCATCTAAGTTATAACAGTTTCTGACGAGTTACCAAACTTGTGTGAAATTTGACATTATTGTGGTAAAACACCACCTGTTTTGTTGATCAATTCTGGCCACCTTTTCTTTTTGATGATATTACTCAGTTTGTTTACTCACTGGCAGTACACTTTTGAATCAATTGTTAAATTGTCTAGTAAAAGCTAAAAAAAATTCCTTAAAATCCCACCAAAGAGAGCATCTCTCTAAGAACATCTGGAACCCATATATCGAGCTTTGAAATGAAACCAATTTGTTTCAAGTAATCATAAACAGTTCAATTTGACAGATTTAATCTCTTAGTGATTTTATGTTTGTTATTTGTCAGTTTGCTTCAATCAGTACCTTTATTTTGTTTTCATTGGCTTCAACTGGCCATCCAGAACGTGGTGCATGTTTAATATTGAAATTGCCAGAACAAAATTTTGTAAACCAGTTTTGGCACTGTCGTTCTGTCAATACATCTTCTCCATACACGTCACACAATTTTTTTCTCGCTTGAAAAACATTCTTACCTTTTTGGTAATAAAAGAGCAAAATATGCTGAAAATGCTGCTTTCGACTTTCCATATTTGATGAGACACAAAAAATAAACAATTGCACAAAATCAAACAAAATTTTTTACAAATAAGTCTTAAAATGCTAGCTGTCAAAATATATAATGATGATACGGTTTACAATAAAAATGGTGGGAAAAATACGATTAATCCGTCTAGTGGTAAAAATAACAAAATTACTTTCCGAACAATCCAATAGTTTATAAAAATACATTAACATGTTTATTGCTATTTGCTATGGGGTTGAATCATGTACTTTACTATGTGAGGTCCAGAATATTATCCAAATACTTAACAAAACCCACTGCTGTAATAGTGTTGTAAAATAATGTTTGCTAATTTGTTTATTTTAGGAAATTACAAATAGTTTCATACTTTGAAACAATAAGTAATTGTAAGGAAGATATATACACTATCATTTCACTATCTAGTTGTAAGCAAGACAAGGAATAGAGTGGAATGATCACTGGCACATTTTACAGCTATTAAAACAAAGCTCTTGTAAAATAATAACTTTTTGCCTGATTTGAACAGGTAAAAATTATTTTTGGCCATAGGCATTGCCAAATCATAACAGCAGAAATAGTAGACTTGGGAGCTACTTACTACTCATTAAGCTGTATCATTTTTATAGTTAAAAAGATGTCAGTGAAATCCTTAATGGATCATCAAGTTAGAAGGTATTTTGAAAGCAGTATTTGCATTTCTTCAAGCCTGCATTTCAACTTACATAAATTCAGCAACAAATTACTTTTCAAATAATGTATACCTGAAATGTACTATTGTTTAATTTGAGTTGAAATAAAAAGTTTGATTTTCAGATTAATTGATGGAAGACTTTTAGCCACCACTATATATAGTTTTTAATTATACATAGAACAAAACAAGTGAGGACCACTTTAGCAATACAGTACAATCCCAACTGTCCAAGGTAATTAGGTTTCTACTGTATTATCAATGCAACTTCATATAACTTAGAACCTAGATAAAACAGATGGTCACAGTCATTTTAGATTAAAAATTACAAATAAGTTGTAAACAATTCATATGGTGGTTATATATATATATCTTAGTGACTTTGATCATAAAAATTGTTTTTTACATTATTTATTATATAGCTAAGAGTTTTAAGAATATAGATGTATTGATATATTATTGTAGTTACATTTTAATATGAATGATTTGTCCCATATTGAAATAACTAGTCAAGAATTCTTCGATTTCATATTTATTTTGAATGGAGTAAAAGCGACAACTCTTATTGTTAACGAGAGCTGTTCAATATGACTTACGTCTAGAGTACAATCGGCGATTATCAAAAAATATTTAGCGATTTTTGTTATTGCGACAATTTTGCTTAAAATTCATTTCTCATCAAATTTATCAATTCATCTTGTATGTTATTGCTTAGATAAGTCACAGACCATTTATCAGACTCACATTGAACTTGTGTTGAACTATCATTATTTTATCTACCCTATTAAAATAGGGTAGATAAAATAACGATAGAAATGAGTTGCAAAGCTATTAAGATTTGTAGGTAACAGAATATAATCTATATATATAATCGAGATGGGATGATAATAATAATAAGTGCAGAGCCCAAATGGTTAGGAGTTGAAGGTTGAAATTTGGTACACAGTTAGGGTACATCATGAGAACGTACACTAAGAAGGGATTTTTCGAAATCCCCTTCCCCCCGCGAAGGAGAGGGAGAGGATTAAGGATTATCTTAAAGAATTCGGCTTTACTATACTATTTTAGATGAGTTTTTTTGCGTTTTTGCAGAAAATCAAACATATTTTCAGATCATGTAATAATTCTCTAATTAATCTCGGAAGAGGGATGCCTAAATCTTGCGCCTGGTGAAAACGGGTAAGATCAGCTATAATCTAATAATCTTAATCTTCGCTATCATTACTTTTTGCTCGAGCAAAGCCGGGTTCATCTGCTAGTAAATAGATAACAAACATCAGTCAAATTTACAGCTTGCAGCCGTTTTGACATATGCCTTTCCATAACTTGTCATTGTATTGTCTCCACTTCACTGTATATGAATTTAGTAAAAATAGAGTAAAAAATAAAGAAGTCAAAAGTAGGCAAATGCAAATATTTCCTAAGCAACTCTCTCTATCACACACAGGCACACGTTCCACACCTGATATATACCTAGTCCATGCAAATGCTCCTTTTTAATTTGAGTCCCTATTGTCACAACATAATCCTTTTCAATGATAATAAGTAACAACAGTTGCTGTAAAAAACAATAATTTACTTACCTGATCTACTTTTTAAACACAAAAACTGAACTAGTGTAAATGAAAAAATATTATACTGATACAGATATATATCTGATGTACTGATTTAAACACAGCACAGCCACTTGCTACTTCTCAAGACAAACTAACATTAAAATCAAGTATTGCCAATAATTTAAGCTCAAAGCACAACTATCAACATGTTACACGTGCAATTGTCTTTTATGATAATTGCTGTCTCAGCTTTCAGGAGTGGTCACGTGGTATATTACAAACAAAACCAGTAGCTTTACACTATCATGTCAAAAGACTTTTGGCGAGCGCACGTTAGCAATGCGCCTGCACCATAAACCAAAATCAAAGGGTATAGAAAGCATTTAGGCAGAGGCATGCGATAAATCATAAATCGTATATATCAATATCGGAATAACATAGACCAATACAGAAAAGCGTTGCGTAAAAATTTTTAATTATTGAGTGGTCTAAATATTTTGATTTTTCTGCTTATGCCCTTCCTTACGGTGCTGCCTGATGCAGCCACCTCTCTGCATCATAGCACAGCACGGCCTGGATACTGTTTTTTCATTAAAAGTCTATGTAAATGAGTCACAAATAATGTTTGAAAATATTGATAAAATGAGACAATTTTGTTATAGTTATTTACGTTTAGTCTTATATTGCAACAAATCTTCCCAATAGATGTAATTTGCCATAAATTTTATAGATTTATCACACCATAGTTTTCAATTGGAAAGCTCACTTAGATTTTATTAAACCAATATGTAAATTTTGGGCTATATACCCTTTTTCAGCTGGTTATAATTCAGATAAAATTGTTACCTGAATTATATTACTGCTTTTTAATCAGGTTTAAACTATTAAAATTGATTAAAAAGTTTCTTTGAATTATCTTTCTCTAATTTGTTAGGAAATTTTCAGTTGTGTTTATTTTCTATAATTATAATAATATACCATTTAAGTAAATTAATTTTTTTTTATCTTTGCAGACTTCAGCTGCATATATATTGTTCTATACTTCAATAGATTTTTAAAAATGCTAAATTACAAAATTAAATATTTAAAGACTGTGATTGTTCAAAAAGAAATAGGAATGAATGTGGGACCAAGAGAAGAGTATCATTTCAAAGAGCCAACATTATAAAATATTTTTATAACATTGACGAATCTTGCTATTGAAATGGTACACAAGCATGTTATATATTGTAATATGAAAATATTACAATATATAACATGCTTGTATACCATTTCAATAGCAAGATTTGTCATATATTAAATAATATTTTTGTAATATTATGTTAAGTATGCTTATTGAAAATATCTATGTGTAGACATTTAAATTCTACTACGTGAAGTACTTTTAATAATAATTGAACTTTTTTTGGATTCTTAATAATTTGAATGATTTTAAGTGAAACGTATTTCAGTATTTTTTGTATAAGTGTAATGAACAATATCTACTCTGTACATATGGATATACTTTAATTAAAGTTTAACTGTTTAACTTTTTCAGTGGACTTATTTATAAAAATAACAAATAGAAACTTGTTTCAATTTTTGTCAGTTGAATTAAATATCAAAAGTTAATTAAAAAAATAAAGTATCATTTTTTAAGCCGTTTGCAGTAAATTTTGGAAATTATTTTTAAAAATTATTATTAATGAANCGTTGGTGCACAAGAATAGTGACACAACTCAAAAATTTCCAATTTCGAGTTTATTGTAGAAATGTATAGCAAACTCCCCATATTTTTATGTGGAAGAACGAAACTAATATTTATTTCCAAAAAAGATTTGAAAATTTTAAAAATCCAAGATCATGACAAAGCCTTGCAGGAAAAAGAAACTTTTAAATGGCTGTTCTGGAAGATCTATTTTTTTTTAATTGTCACTATTCTTGTGCACCAACGATTTTACTATTCATTTTAACTTACTTTAGTCCATAAAATTAATTTTCAATAATGCCTCTTCATTCATTCATTGTCAATAGTTTACAAAACAATATTTCAGGTGATGACGACAATTTCTGAAATAGCTTTAAAATAAGTTTTTATTTTATATGATAAAATTGAAATTAAAAAAAAAAAACAAAAAATATAGTGTAGAATCTGTAAGAGAAAGTAATATCTTTCAAGGAAAATATTGTAAAAGCTTGATATAACAGATCACCATGGGACCAAAGAAATTGGTCCATTATAATGAAAGTTATTTTATCATGATATATTATGGACTCACCTGTTATTCAAAAAGTCCACTACTATACATCAGAATCATGTTAGAATGGATCTCAATAACAGACCAGGCGAAAATATTGGCAGTTCACAAATGCAATGTACAGTTTATAGGCCAACTCTGACCCCTGAATGTATATAATTTGACTTATTGTTTTCAAAACGCAGGCAATAAATGGCTGCAGAATAATACACAATCATATAATTAGGTTTATTATAACTTTGAAATGCCAATTCTTTATAAATGGCTTGATAGATAATTTTTTGTGTACATCCTCTTTTTTGATCATAATTGACTTGCTAACCAGACTGGCTAGAAATATCATAAAAACAGAAAATTTGGTCCTCATATATGCATCTTCACATTTTATTTGGCCTACAAAAAGCTTGTCCATTCTTGATGTAGATATAGAGCATTCTACACTATTAAACAATGGTGTAACTAGCATAAAAAAGTAAGGTTCATTTAATTAATTAAGAAACTTCTTGTAATTCGTTTAGAATTCCAAAACTTTAAAATAAATTTGATGTTATAATGATTTGGTCAATAAAATGTAATCTATACTAATATTATAAAGAGGTAATGTTTGTATGTAAGTTTGTATGCAGCAGGTAATCTCCGAAACTACTCATCCGATTTCGAAAATTCTTTCACCAATATTTAGAATGGAACTTCAGGGTGGACATAGGCTGTATAATATTCCGTTAAACATTTATATAAATTAAATGATATCATCTATGTATAAGGCTTTTATGTCCAACAGATGGCGATACGAGTACGACGCCCTAAGTTTGCTTTTCTGTGAAAATGAACTAAAGCAGATCATCATCTATCTATCTATATAAATAAAAATGTAATATTCGTTTGTTCCTACCGATTCATTTGAAATTTTGACACAACACTGCATTCGAATACACACGTGTTTTTATATAATATACGTGTCGGAATTCAACCCCCCGAAGGGAGATGGTTAGGATTAAGGCTTACAATAAAGAACTCTTCTATTTACACTATTTTAGATGCAGGTTTTTGCGTTTTTGATTGCGTTTTAATAGGGTACGTCAAGAGAATGTACACTAAGAAGAAATTTTTCGAAAAATTCCCCCCCACGGGGAAGTGTTATAAATTTATAATAGATACATTTTGAGCCACAACAACGCGTGGCAGGGTCTGCTAGTGTAATATACAAGTACAATGGAACCTCGCTTACTGAGCATTTCGCATAACGAGCGATAAAAATTGTAAAAATTACCTCGCTTAATTAACGAGCGAAGTTTCGCATAACGAGTGACGAGAAGAGGGGAAGACCCGAATTGTGCGCATGCTCCATCAGTGTGTGTTGCTTGTGATCACATTTTTTTCCAAACTTGTGTTCACACATATTACTTATAAACACCAATAACCATTGCCCGTTATATAATAGTCTAAGAATTTAGCATATCGTTTGTTTATGTAAAGGCTATCAATAAATATAAATTAATTAGTAGCGAAGAAAGGTCCCTGTAGGCTTCGGAATATCCATATAAATTAATGAATTTGACTAGAGGTAGACAGTTATGCTCCCATCTCGTATTAAATGTAATGACCAATTCCAAATTAAATTTTAGAAATGTCTCAATTAAAATTAAATTTAATACGAGTTGGAAGCATAACTGCCTATCTCTAGTGAAATTAATTAGTTTCTATTATTTAATAATAGCCTTTACATAGCCTAAGAATTTGGCATATTGTTTGGAGTGTTTATCAAACATATCCGTGATTTTTTTGTTTTCTGCAAATCGAATTCTCATTCCAGGTTGGTTCATTCCACACTGGAAGAAAAGATGATGTGAGATTCACTCTTCTTAACAATGCACATTGTTTCTTTGAATAAACTTTATACATAAAATACTTCAGTATTTTTTTCAGCGTGGAACGCATTATCATATTTTACATTAATTTCTAAGGGAAAAATTGTTTCGTATTACGAGTACGATTCTGGAACGAATTATGCTCGTTAAGCGAGGTTTCACTGTATATAATTACTATCATAGTAAATCTTAGTAAAATTATTTTTGTCATCTATTAAAAGATTTTCTTAAAACGGTGGCAAATTGTTAATCAATTGCAACTGCTCTAAATCAGCATTTGTTAAACTTAGACATTTTTTGACCTGTATTTATCATTATCAAAAACAAATTTTATGAGAAATGACATAATATAGGGAATTTAAATTATTGACATATAAATAAGATAATTTTAATAGTTTTTATAATAAATCACTTGAATAAATATATTTATTTAATAATTATTATTAAATAAACTAGATTTAGATGCAATATGTAATGTGTACAATATATATTCTATTTTTAGGTTGAATGTACTTATTGAACCTAATAATTTAAATTATA
Organism: Centruroides sculpturatus; assembly: GCF_000671375.1. Lineage (NCBI taxonomy): Eukaryota > Metazoa > Arthropoda > Arachnida > Scorpiones > Buthidae > Centruroides > Centruroides sculpturatus. The sequence continues at coordinate 1,214,632 of NW_019384891.1, forward strand.
TAATAAATTATCTTTCATTTTGTTTAAAGCTGTATTTAATATTGATTAAAGCAAGTATAAATCTATAATTATAATTAAAAATGTTTAAAATCTTTAAAATTTGTATTGTTATGATAAATCACCAAACTAAATTCTTTTGAAAACTTCTAGAGCTCCTTTCAATTATCAAGCATACAACCTGTCAAAATTCCAGAAACAAACTATATGAGGTGAAATCAAAAAATTCCATGACTGGTGATGTGGCACCACAATTGGACACATACTAAACTTGCACATGACCAACTATGCAACAGACAACTATTTATTCTNAACCAGTTTCCCATAGAAAGTTTTTCCGAAAGACATCGCCCCTCGGCAGATCGCGTTGCTGTAAACAAATGAAAAACTATTGATGTGTATGATTAAATAGATTCCGTTAGTGCCGTTGGACAGGAGTAAAATAAAACGAGTGAATTTAGATTAAATTCAACGGCAGATAATTATTTTATTTGTTTATTGTTATAAATTATGAATAATAAAATAACGAAATTTATTATCTTTTAATAGTTAATAATACCCGTATTTTAAAATTTAGGAAAATTTGTTTTGAGTATCTGGCAACACTGCACATTACAGTTCCCGCCACGGCGGGTAAATCGTTCGGCGGTTTTACGGTAGAGACGGAAATTTCGAACTTAAAAAGGTACGTGACCAAGTATTTAGCAATTTATCTATCTCATCTCAATTTTACAATGATTATCAATTGACATTTAAGACAAATGCCTCAAACAGTTCTATTTAAATTGTAAAAATGGTTTAAGTCATTGATGTGTTAATCTATTAGGTGAACCAATTATTCCTTTATAATACGGTACAATTACAGCTCTGAATGAGATGTTGGGACCTTCTCATATAGGTCATACTTAGGTCACGTATAGGTATAATTCAGAGGAATTATAACTACTCGTGACCAGAGCCAGCTTAATTTAACAAATTTAGTACAAAAAATCAGGAAATAATTTTTAAGATGTAACTCCTCGAGGTTTCACTGTTGCAAATTTTAATCGGAAATCTTCAATGTTTAAATTATTAGCAACGGCACTTTAAATCGAAATCATCTCCAAATTAAGTCTTTCTTGACTCACCGACGATCTTAACCCGTCGGCACGCGCGTGCTCCGTCAAATAGAAATTACGCGCGCTCGGTCAATTAGGCACCAAATAAAAAAATTAATTAATAAAAATTTAGTGTCGAAAAACGGGTATTTTTACTTTGATCCAGTTTTACGATATGTTTGTAGTCGAATTTGGTCAAAAAACTTTAATTTTGTTGATGATTTTAATTTTTTAATATTAGAAGGTAATTAGCATAAATTACAAAGTGTCGTGTTTCATCTTCGCTCCCGTTCAAGTTTATACTCCCAGATAGGCGCCGATGTCTGTTTTTACTTCTGGTGTTTCCGCTTATATTTCACCCTCGTCTGTTTTGGTTACAGACGATGGGGAGACGAGCGTCACGTGATCGCTTACCTTACTTTTTACCACAAAAATTACCGTGCCTTGAAAGTTTTATTTTTTTTCTCGATTTTAGTTATTATTAGCTAACGTGTTTTGATAGATTCTCATATATATGTGTTTTCTGAAGTTGCAGATATTTTTTTTTATTAAGTTTCACGAATTTATGTTTTTTTATTTGCATTTTATATATAAAATATAAGAAAAACAAAAATTAATTAAATGTTATCAGAAATGCTAAACTATAAGTACAATGTGTTTTAGAGTACTATTGCGAATAGATATAGTCAATTATTTTGTAAACATATTTGTTGTTTTAATTTGGTTAATGTCCGGATACGTGGACTGTCATGGTGGCAGTTCCTGTTTCAGCTTCCCCGCGTTTCTTTATGCAGCGAGAGTGTAGCGAAATGACATCACGAGCAGTGTTGGCCAATTAGAAACCAGTTTCAGTGTGTTCGCTGTAAAGCACTTCTCGAGCGCTGCATAAAGAAACGCGGGGCTTCGAAACCGGACCGGTTTGAAGACGACATGTCACGTGACAACGCGAGCGAACGGCGGCGGCTGCTGCGCCGCGATAAACGGGGAAAACCGACGCACGGGTTAACATCCATATACGTAGACTGTAGGGTTTCTCATTTCCCGGTTTTTTGCTTGTCCCGGGATCCCGGGATAAAAGTAAACTGTTTCCTGGGATCCCGGGAAATCCCAGGATAGAATTAATTATTTTTAAGGTATACAAAATATCTTGAAATCAAATGATATAATTATTTTCCAGTTTTTAAATTAATTTTAAAGTTCTGTAACCTCCAAAATCATATTAATAATGCTGTGTAAGGTCTATAGGCCTATAATAAAAATTACCTTTAAATNTAAAGTAGGTTTGCAGTAATTTTGGCATAGTTTAAAACTTTAAATCACTCGCAAATCACACAACAAGTCGCACAGTCTGGCACTTTGGAAAATGGTGCCACAAACAAACAGCCAGTGTTGCCACCTTTTCAAAATTGCTGACCCAGACATTTTAAAATTGGGATGTTAAACTTAGAAATAAAACAATTAGGTTTTTTATTGTGAGTAAAAAACAAATATTTTTTTATTAAAAGGTAAACATGTACAGTACATGATATATTATTAAGCGGCCGGATGGCCGAGCGGTCAAGGTGGCACCCTACCGCTCTGGGGGACCCGGGTTCGAATCCGAACGGGTCGAAAAATCCCAAGGAATCTTTCGGGGGTGGTTCGTTCGGATATGTCGGGCCCCGTCCCTCACCACCCGGCAGCCCCATTGTGGGTCTGGCCGAACCCATAATGGGATTGCAAAAAGAGGCCGTCTTAGTGCCCACAGGCCGGAAAGAGTTTTAAAAAAAAAAAGATATATTATTAAAGTAATATAATAATCACATGTGGCATATTCAAAAAATAACTAATAATAGTCTGATGTCAATATTAATTGCAGAAATAATACATAAAAGTAAGAATATTTTGTTTTATCATAATTTCACAATTTCTACGAAAACCAAACAAATTAATAATTAATCTGGACCATAAATTTAAAAACCGGCTTGTTCGTGTAAAACCGGCCGGGTGGCAACACTACGAACAGCACAGCACAACGACAATGTTGAACNCACATGCTCGACTCAACGTGAGTAGCAACTCGCATGGTGAGATGGGAAAGCACGTGAGTTAGAACTCGAGACTACCAATTTGACGTCAGTGTGTGAGATGGTACCACGTGACACCTTCAACACGTTGGGAGTTGTAACACGAAAAACTCGAGACTAAGGCCCCAGAATACATTGTGCAATACCTAAGTGTGGAAAGGGGAAACTGTGAAGACACTTTTACACTTATTCAGATGCACTAAATTAGTGCTTCTGAACTTATGAATTTTGATATAAGAAGCTTTTAATGCCATCGAATTGAATAAAATAAAAACTTTGTCCAATGTTAAACGCGAAATTTAAAATTCCTGTTGTAGAGCACTTTTATGAAATAAAAGAACAAAGTTCGGTTCGAAGATTAAATGAATAATGGAACGAAACTTACGAAGATTTCTCATTTTGGTTCCCCATAAATGCATCTCCTTTTCTTTATCGGATCCTTCCAACTTAATCGTTCCTCTCATTTGTCCATGTTGGGTGTAGACGTCCATTAAATTTCGTGTTCTAAACGTAACAGAATGAGATATAAGAATGGTAAAAGGGTGCGCAAAGTGACGCAAGATATTATTACTGATAGAGTAATTAGAACATTCCGATTACTACAAAAAAGTTCATAAATGATCTAAATTAATGCAATTGATGGGGACGTGTACACTCACTTATTATCTGCTATATTAATATGCCAGAATCTGTGCGATAATCTTTCGAATGCCCGAAAAAACATAAATATAAAATAATGCTAATAATAAATCAATTACTTGTGATAACTGTATCAACGTGAGTAAATTACATATGTACTGGAAGGTGGGGCAAGACGAGAACGTTAAGGTTTGAAAGTCATAAGATGACAACCACTTTGATGAGAACGATGATTTTTTTATTCTCAGCAACTACATTTGATAATATATAATACAAAATGTCATTTTTGGAAAACGTTTTTATAAACAATAAAATTTAATATTTTAAAATTACGTGTAAGTGCACCATCTTGCCCCACCGGTGGGGTATGATGGGGATATTATCACGGGTCAACTATATTTCAAAACGAAACAATTACAGTCTTAAAGGTTACTTTGAATATCTTATCTTCATGTAAAAGGTAATGTAAAGTTCACAATTATACTTACTCTGTAAAAACTGTAGCGGCGTAAAATTAGATAAAGTATTGCTAAAATAGGGAAAATGTTCTTACTTCCAAACAAAGAGAGCGATTCGGACGTTTTCTCGTCCCGTGATCTCTTTTGAGGTTGACATTTAGTTCCCCAAATAACAGATAGATGAAAGCGCGTTAACTACGAATGAACAGACGTCCCCGTCTTACCCCGTGGCCCCATCTTGCACCATCTTCCCCTACAATTAACAAAATTATTTGTTCAAATGGGTTGTTTTTTGATTTTATGCGGTTCGAAATATGGGGTAGCCCGAAAGTCAGTCAACCGAGAATATGCTTAACTTAGAACGTGCTTTTGATTTTTAAAATTGATAAGATTGTAAGGATGGTAAAGATTGACGGAATAGAGCAACACAACACGAGCGATTTCTCGGAAGGGGTGACTCCCGGAAGAACTTTCTATGGGAAACAGGTTTCATTTAGGTGTTACACACGTGAAAAAAACCAGAAAACTCACCGTGGACAGCCAGATGGTCAGGAATGAACTGAAAACCAGCGCTCGGTAGTTTTATCCACTATGTTTGTGTCATGTGTTTGTATCCACTGGTGGTATATCATAGGCATGATACACACAAACATGATTATTGATACATCAAAATGTAACTACCCACTCGTAAGGCAATGCGTAAATAAAAAATCCAGCAACGAGTTGCTTAACTTTCTTGGCAGCACTTAAAACTGCGTTTGTGGTAAACGCAGTTTTAAGTGCTTTTAGTTGCCATCCGTTATAATATTTTATTAAAAACTTTTTATATTTTCAATCATTATAAAATGCCAAAAACTTAATTTTGAGTGTAGGGATGGATTTTATAAAAAATTTTAAATTGTAATAATGAGTAAAATCGTCACTAAGTTCGACCCTACTGGAGATATGGTACACTACTCCCGTCTATCTCCCCACTCTACCATTAACCCTGAAAATTTACTTGCATCAATTCCCCAATGCGCAAATCCCCCGAAAATTTCAGAAACATTCTACAAAAAGTACAAGAGTTATTAAGCTGCAAAGAGGATAAACAAAATCGTACATTGCTTTAAAATATTCGATTATTCCAATAAATATAGACCCATTTCCACGTGTTTGACAGCAAATAGAGGTTGGTTTCCTCCCTTCCTTTTGGCAGATCGCCCATTTATAACGTTATCTTATCCCATTAAAAAATTTTCAGTTTTCGTTTAGTTTCCTGTTTCGTCTGTGGACAATTTCGTTTTCGGTTCAAATCGCAAAAACTGAAAAGATCCACAAATCAATGTAATTTCGGAAGCCTTCTCGATTCTGTCCTCAGGCGACGATCGGAACAGGAAGCAATTTCTATTATATTTCCTCCACCGAAATGTAAATATAATCCATATTTACCTGGAAACGTTGCCGAACAGTGAAAAGAAGGAAGCGTGATCTAAGGCATTGGCCATGGCATCCTTATCCACATCGCTAGAGAAATCGTACACTCCTGATAAAGCTCCCCATCTATTGGAAAAATTTCTTTTATTTTTAAAATATATATTTATTATTAAAGAACTTATCTTTACTATACTTTTTAAAAAACAATTATCTTCTTTAAGTCCGGTTGTCCAGATTATATAACCGACTTAATGGTTATATAATCTGGACATGTCAAAAATACATTTTTTTTGCAGTTGAGCCACCTATTTGTCAAAACTTTGTATTCAGGAACATTGAAAGCCAATAAATGGTGGTATCTTTTTAAATCTTCAAATTTATTTTCAAAGAATACAGTAGTTTATAAAACTAGCCAAAAGGGATGAAGAGAACAACAGCAGTGGTTGAAAACTTAATATTTTGATGTTTTCATCAGGTTGTCGTTCTTTTATTAAAGAAAACCATATAAAAATTTTTCAAATAGTTAATTATTTTCATTTCAGATCTCATTTTAGTGAAATTTTCTACATACAAAATATACTCGAGTAAGCCAAAATATGGCAATATCTTGCAAAAACAACACTTGCCAGATCAAAGTCTAGCGATGGAAACTGATAACACTAAAATACGGTAGAGAGTCGTTTATCCGAATCAATTGGGGACTGGAGTTGTTCGGATAACTTATTTTTCGGATAACCGATTACGAACGAAAAAATATATTAACCTATCCCGTGTTGAAAATTTTCTCCGTTGCGTGTCGCTTTGCGTTGAATTTTCGTCGATGTTAAGCCTAACATAAACTTTTTAAAATAATAATCGTGGCTATTGTATCGTTAAAAATTATTTCTTTATTTTGTACAAACAAAATAAATATATTTAAAAATATAAAAACAATAAACAAATTATACTTCAGAAGTTAATTTAGTATCAAAAACGTAAAATATTTGAGTAGCCCAAGACATAGCCAAAGATTGCAGCGCCACAGCACCAGCGAAAATTTAAATTTGCCAACTGGAATTCTTTCGGATAAACGACGCTCTACTGTATTTACAAAATTTTTCCTGTTGAAAACTCATATTTTTGACACGGTACTTTCGGGAAAACCTTTCTAATCATTTATAATTGTCTTAAGTTACGAGCAAGAACGCAATATAACATTTTATGAGTCATGATGGAAGAAAGGAAATAACTTAAATGCACGTAGTAATGAAGTGTAAGAGAAAAAATCTTACTGATGCTCGCAATGAACAAGATTATCGTGTATATATACTTTTTTAAAGTATTGAAGTATGTCGGTTAAGTTTCTTCACGCTTATATTTATTGCCCGTCGAACTAGCAGGATCCATAGAAAATAAGGCACAAACAAAAAAAAATATGGACAGATGGTTTGATACGAGATTGGAGGATCCCATACTTCTTATTTTATGTTATTTCAATGTTTTATCAAAGAGGTTACTCCTTGTTTTTTGTTTGTTTCAGATTTAAAGTAGAAACTCGAAACTTGAAAACAGACTAGAAACTTGAAGTCATGTCCCCTTACTAAGGGAACCTGACTTCAAGTTTCTCATTTCCTGTGAGAAATTTAATGACAATACGGTCATAAAAGTATTATTAAATCTCTCACATCGAGTGAGAAACTTAGATTACTGCGGAACATCCGAAGTCGTACAAATGATAAAGAATTAAAAAAGAAATGTATTAGAGCACAGATGGACATTTTTCTTGATATATGTAGAAATTCTTGCAAAGTTTACATCATTTGTTTACTTTTCGCAGTTTTTAACGCTAAAATACGTTCTATAAATTAAGCCAAATTTTTATTATTTAAAACTAAGATTTCAAGTGTTTTAAGAGTTAAGGAATGTATACTTACACAAAACTAAATTTCACGTGAATCGCTTTGTCGCCGTTTTCCCTAAATAAAACAATACAATTATTATAATATAGTATCGAAGTAATGTTAATAGTTAAGTTAAATGACCCCAACACAAGTTTTCAGGACTTTCTTCCTGCTTCTTATGGGCACGACAAAAGATCGTTTAATAGTTTCAATCATGTATTGTGCGTTTAGCAATTTAGCTGTGAAATGATAAACTCACGATTTTGTTTTGATAACAACATTATTACCACTAAACTATGTAACTTTTCAAGCTGTCAAACTGTAACTTCTGTATACACTACATTATTACTATATATAATTCCTATTAACACGTTTGACATTCATCAGTTTGATTGAATGTAATGCTATTACATTCAATCTTAGTACCGGCTTCGGAAGTAAACGATCGAGTGCGCTAAACCCAAGTTATTTTGTCAAGAACAGAATTTTTCTTTATCTAGCGAATTCCATAAAGTGTAAAAAATAGAATATTTCTTAAAAACTTGTTACCTGAGAAGACCGTTGAAGAATATTCTCCATCTTCTCAGAGGGGATAGACATTGCAGTCGCAAACCGGCCGCTTGGAAGTAACGGTCGTCGGTCGTTCTACCCGTTTCCTGCAGAACGTAAACTTTGCCGTTGGAAAGTCTCAGATAGAGCCAGGCTTCGGCCATCCTATCGTCGATCCTGGCCAACCTCACCAGCAAACATTCCTTCTTCGAATTTATCCCGTATATCAGCACTTCGTCCTCTTCCTATGAAATATTCTTATATTATATAAGCCTCAAAAGCCAATAATATCGCTATAAAATCTATTGTACTGTAACTGTTAATTATTCGCATTAACTTAATACTGTACTTCATCAGGCACTGAATACATAAAACTGTATATAGATTCTCATGCCTGCGGATAGCATAAAGTACAGTATTTATATCTACTCTAATCAATCGTACCCACTAGTATTAATACTATAGGCATTGAGCTTAAACGGCTGTATGTCATTCTACTCGTTCCTAGAAAGAACTTGTTTTTACCGTCACAAAATGTAGATGGGCCAAGCTTTTTGATTTTGTTCATTTTTTAATTAAATATCGACGAAAGTCGATATTTAAAGAAAAAATCAAAAAGCTTGGCCCATCTACATTTTGCCCATCTACATTATCCTCTCATTTGTTTTTAGGTATACTTGGCTCGAGACGCTAATGTGAGGGTCAAAAGGGTGAAGAAGGTTTGTAAACAATATAATAGGTTCGAAAAGAAACTAAGAATTATAAAGAAAATAATATTTCGAACTTCACCAAGATTTTATCTACACAAAACGGAGGAAACAGCAGAATTTGGAAGAAAGTTGATTTCCTTTGCCAAGCGAACTGCTGATGAGTTGATAATTTTTCACAGGGTACAGAGGATAGAATAAAAAGGGCCGTTTTCGCGCCATTCGAGGCAGCAGTCCGTTAGAGGAAGGTCTTTCCATGTGTACAATACAATACCTCCGAAGCAGTCCATAAAAAAGAGACAATTGCCATACTAAGGAGAATACGTAAGAAGACATACATACGAATTCAATATATGACATACGAAAAGGTTAAGCTGACGTATAGCATACGATAAGATGGTTGAAAGGAAAGATATTTGAAGAACTTCCCAAAGAAAACATATGAAAAAATAATAGTAAAGGGAAGAAGTAGATCTTCATACAGAGGTAATACAAGTTCTGAATAGATCGATGTAAACTCTCTCACGCGTTAGGTTAGAAATAAGATAGTTTAAGTTAGATTTAGAATATAGATTAGATTCATCGTTGTATATCTTTATTATTTGATTTATTAAATATTTACTTTGGTTATAAATGACTCGGTTCTTGTTAGATATTCATCTACATTTAAGTTCCCGTGCTTCTTCCGATTCCCGAGTTTAGGGATAACGCGTGTTAATCCGCGTGTAAAATAACTGATTAACTAGTGTCAGGTCCCTGACGTAAATCTAGACTTCACAGTCCAGATCGTGTTAAATATTAATAGCCCTCCTAGAAAAAGATTTAAGATCCGAGAACTAGTTTTACCAACTAGCGCCGATTAAGTGGTACTAACAATTAGTGATGGGAAAAATTTTGTAAATATCGATGTGTCGATATATCGATAATCCACAAAGCCGATAATGATATTATCTAATATCATCAAAAAAATATCGATATATTGGAAAATATCGGACTAAGCTGGGAATTTTGACTACTAGGGTTAAAATTTTGCCTTGCAGGTTAAAAAATCATAAGAGGGAAGGGTATCTTAAAAAGGTACTTAAGTTAAATCCTCGTGCGAAGAAACATACATAACATTTCTTTCACTTTTACTTTTAACAGCGTGAGAATCCAACCCAGCAATACTGTAATGCACTGGACCCAAAATTTGCAAAAAAAAGATAATAATGAACTCAGAAATTACCAAATACCACTACACACACAATTGCATTACGTAACTTGTTTGTTTGTTTATTATTTTTACGATTTTACTCGATACATTTTAAACTCTGTATTACTTAGTCTACTAACTTAATATGTTGTAATAAACCATTTCTCGGAGAGGGATGATAAAAACGTTAGCTTTGCAAGGATTGAGCTTGCAAGCCTGTTTCGTCTCGTCGTCATAATGAGACCCACTTTAGAAAACAATCTTTCCGACGGAACAGAGCTTCCTGGGATACAGTAATACTGGTCTGCTAGTTTCTTCATATTTGGAAATATGGCAGACAAATGTTCCCATTCTTTTAAGGGGCAGCATTTATGGTCTAACAAATTTTGATTTAAGTACTGTTTTAAGTCTGTAACCAAGCTACCTGAGTCTCCCTGCGTTTCAGTGCCTGTCTGCTTTGCAGCTAGACAGGTGTGGAAGCTCCAGATATCGTCACTGTTAGCAGTCTGTACTAACCTATCTTGTAACTGATGCTTGTCCCCTTCATTATTTGTTCTCGAAATATCTTGTAGGGTCTCATTGATGTGAGATATTGCTTGTGAACAAGCTAATGGCGAATTAAAATGCAGCCTTTTAAATCGTGGATCAAGTATAGTAGAAATGGCTAGCAAGTAGTTGCTTTCGGCATCCTTAAAATAGTGTGCCAGGGAATTCAACATGGCAACCTGAAAATTTTTTCCTACTGTTTCCATAGGAGTTCTGGCAGCTGTGGCTTTGGTCATACAGCTTATCATTGGCAGTATAGAACTGACTGTAATATATTTTTCACCTGATATCTGTTTCGTCAGCTGATCAAATGGTTTCAAAATATCGATCACTTCTCTTAGTACTTGAAGATTGTATGCAGAAATCATACGAGGTGCACTGTGAAAACTTAGTAATACTGCACTTACATCATGACTTAGTTCTACAAATCTCGCCAACATCTCTAGAGTAGAGTTCCAGCGTGTTGGCACAGATTGTTTCAATTTTATTTTCTTCGATTTATTTTGAGCCTGAATGCTTTTTAATTTTTCTGATGCTACAACTGAATGTTTAAAATACTTTACAATATCTTTAACCTCTAAAATTATAGCATGTAAATCCTTTGTTTCTTCCACTGCCTTTACAGCAACCAAGTTTAAAGTGTGCGCAAAACAGCGTAAGTGTTTGTCTCGCCCAAATAAATCCTTCACAGCTTTAGAAACATTGGCACCGTTGTCGGTTACAACAGCCATAACCTGATGTTTCTCGATTCCCCACTCATCACACATTGATTGTAAAATCTCACTTATATAATCAGCAGTATGCCTGTCTTGCAATTCTTTAACTCCTAACGCCACCGACTCAAATTCACTACCATCTATGAAATGGCATGTAAGAGACATGTGACTTGTATTATTGTAAGTATCAGTCCATATATCAGTTGTTAATGAAAGATGTTGGACAGTAGAAATTTTCAAGCGAAGTAAAGCTGACACAGCCTTATACTTTTCCTCAATCATTTCACGAATTTTTTTCCGGTTTGGTACTTTGTAGAGTGGCGCTGCAATTTTGCAAAATTTTTTAAAAGCCTCAGATTCACAAAACGATAGGGGTAAGTTCTCCTTACAAATTAAGTTTACAAGAGCGTCGTTGAAAGCCCTGTCTTTTCTACCACCACCTGAAATTGTATATTAAAATTGTGTTTAATATCCATAACATATTGTACCTAATTTTAGCAGGCTACACTTACTTTGAAAATCAGTTGCATTCTTAAACATTGATGGAATAGATTCTGTTTCAGCCAGCATGAGACTGGGAGTAGGACTTTGACCAAAACTTAGGCGAGAATCGTTTCTGGAACTGGACGAACATAACGATTTACTTTTTGTACTGTAATGCAAATCTATTGAGTTCGTCTCTGTCTGCGAGGAAACATCGATTTCTTTTTCCACTTCTGATTCAGGTTCGTTCGATTTCTAAATCAAGTAACCAGAAATTATGATAAACCATATTTTGTTTAAGTTTAAACATAAACTTACTTCAGCTTCCATAATTACTTCCTTTACTTGAGGTTTTGAATGTGTCTGTAAACCTAACCCCAAAATTCCTTTGTGGTTAGATCTCAGATGGGACCACAAGTTAGTTGTATTTCCTGATGTTTTAACTTGTTTTTTACATAATTTACAGCAAGAAAACTGTTTAGAACTTTTGGTAAAGTAGGTTTGCAGTAATTTTGGCATAGTTTAAAACTTTAAATCACTCGCAAATCACACAACAAGTCGCACAGTCTGGCACTTTGGAAAATGGTGCCACAAACAAACAGCCAGTGTTGCCACCTTTTCAAAATTGCTGACCCAGACATTTTAAAATTGGGATGTTAAACTTAGAAATAAAACAATTAGGTTTTTTATTGTGAGTAAAAAACAAATATTTTTTTATTAAAAGGTAAACATGTACAGTACATGATATATTATTAAGCGGCCGGATGGCCGAGCGGTCAAGGTGGCACCCTACCGCTCTGGGGGACCCGGGTTCGAATCCGAACGGGTCGAAAAATCCCCAGGAATCTTTCGGGGGTGGTTCGTTCGGATATGTCGGGCCCCGTCCCTCACCACCCGGCAGCCCCATTGTGGGTCTGGCCGAACCCATAATGGGATTGCAAAAAGAGGCCCTCTTAGTGCCCACAGGGCGGAAAGAGTTTAAAAAAAAAAAAATATATTATTAAAGTAATATAATAATCACATGTGGCATATTCAAAAAATAACTAATAATAGTCTGATGTCAATATTAATTGCAGAAATAATACATAAAAGTAAGAATATTTTGTTTTATCATAATTTCACAATTTCTACGAAAACCAAACAAATTAATAATTAATCTGGACCATAAATTTAAAAACCGGCTTGTTCGTGTAAAACCGGCCGGGTGGCAACACTACGAACAGCACAGCACAACGACAATGTTGAACGCTGCTTTCCTTTGATCCTTCCCCAGCCAATCCACAATTTCCACTGATATATCGCACCAAAACACTACGATATATCGGTGATATATCGAAACCACGAATATCGCAATATATCGGAAATCACCAGACACGATATATCGATATATCGATATTCCAATCCCATCACTACAGTAACAATCCTAGTGGAGTAGTACCCCCGGCTATTCTCACACTACCGATTTTCCTGATTGCGTTAATGTTATTTTACAAGTTTATTGATGCGTCACATTAACTACAGTTAAATGCATTCAATTTTAGAAGCTGCGGGTATGTCCCATTTATTTTGTAGAGCATAATTCATGTTATAGCAACTCCTTCACTCCTATCGTGCCTACAAAACAAAAGAAATATACCATCACCAGTTCTCCATCTAAAATTTTATGCATCTAACTGTACAGATATTATGTCATGCATAAAGAATTAACCCGGAATAACGCAAATCTTAAGAGATAATGTCTTATTAATTCAAAGATACTTACTCTGTAGAGATCGCAGTTTCGAGGACATTCTAATTTCCATTCGACCGGGCTGGGGAAGACGCCGGCTTTGACCAAATCTTCGTCGTCGTCTAAGTCGTGAAAGTGAAGTCTGGGTTTAAAGACGAACTCGTACAGTTTCAAAAACAGAATCAAAAATATCTTCTTGATTGTCAGCGGCTCTGCCGGGATGGAATAATAATCGTCACACATTAGACCAATCCGTTATTAGTTATCGGTTATAGGAAACTATAACCCATAACGAGCCCGGCGTTGCTTGTGCAAAATGTAACAATAACGAAGATTAAGATTATAATATCGCCGAACTTACCATTTTCACTGGGTGCAAGAATTAAGCCCCCTCTTTCGAGGGGGCTTAATTCTTGATTTGCCTAAAACGTGTCCAATTTCCCGCGTAACGGAAAACCTAAAATATCTAAAATAGTACGGTAGAAGCCGAGTTCTGCAGGGTAATCCTTGACTCTCTCCTTCCCCTCCGAAGAAGATAGAATTTCCAAAATTCCTTCTTAGTGTAAATTCTCGTGACCTACCCGAACTATGTACCAAATTTTAATTTTCAACTTCTAACCGCGTTTAGGCTCTGCGCTTATTATTATTATTAAACCATCTCGTTATATTATAAAATGCTTTGCGAGTTACGATCTCGGTGAGATAGATTTGAGTGTCCTCTCTGCGCATTGTTGATCTCAACGTAAGCGCGTTGGCAAGGCGCTAACCCACGACCAACTACCAGTGTTCGGTAGTTCTGATCTACTCGGCCATTGGTGGGCGAAACTGTTGAGAAAAATTTATTTGACTATAATAAAAACATCATTAAAAAATGACAATATTTAAACATTAGTGACTCTCTTGAGGTTCAAATTTTCAAGCTAACAGTTCGATAGTTAAGATGTAAAAAATTTACACTTTGAATTTTTTAACTTTATGCAAATTTTGGAATTTACTTCGGGTAAACTATTTCTACATAAATTTATAATATACTTCATTGAGAATATTTGCTCGCAGTTGTACCGAAAACAGTTCAAAGAGAAAATGAGACTTTTTCATAGATGAAAATCTGCCAGAAAGTTAATTCCTGTTTTAGTTATTATATCAAAATTTTAATTCATATCTCTTAAATGATATTATTATTAAAATAACAAACGATTCTTTATTAAAGTACTGAAAAACTTTTATTAATTGTCATTCTTTAGGCCGTGCTATGAAAAAACTTTCTGTATGCCATAGGTTGTGGAATAAGACGTAGTGATTCGGAATCTACTTCAGTCGTTAATCTTTAAGCCGAAATTCTCAACTATTAATAAAGAAAAAAATACAAGTCTTCCTTTTGCATCCAATACATAAGTCATATACATTTTCCCTCAGAAAAATAATTTCCAAATCATTCTATAACTATTTTCTTGTTACTACGTTACAAAATGGTAAAACCGAATTCGCCCATTTACATCCGAGTTTTAATGAAAAATTGAAGTTAATTCTGTTTGCTTCTTCACACAGATGTAAGAAACGTAGGAAGAAAGCTCAGTATGAGATTTTTTAGCCGAAGACCTAGCGGTTGTAGTTTGAAACCACTGGAACGGAGTTCTGAATTCATCAAGTTTTCGAGGATAGAGAATTGAAGTTTGTATTAACAACGTGATAACTGAGCCAACATTAAAAACTGTTCATTTCTTCACCAAGTATACACTCGAAGTTCTATCCTAATGTATGAAGTGTAAAGAACAAGGACAAATTATGAAGATAAACGTCGTCGCTTTCGATAAAAAACGAAATGTAGAAAAAACATAGATTAATTCAATATCGATAACGAGTCCGCGAAAAGTATATTGCATCAAACCTTATTAATTTTATAAATTAATACTAATAAATGTATTTATCTAAATAGGAACATCCAGAATAACACGAGGATTTACGGAATCGTTTACTCGAGTAGAATGGGAAAGGAAAGATAAACTTCAGATCTAGTAACTCGCAACGCTAAGATCAATTTCGGGATCGAAATATAAGGGAGAAAAACAGAAAAGTGAAATCTCACCTGAGTCGGATACAGAGAGTAAACGTCCGAATAAAATATTCAGAAGAGACATGTCGCCGTATGTCTTTACTCGGCCAGAATCTCGTCGATTTTATCGCATTGTCGACCTTTTCTCGCGATAATTGCCGATAAACGCTTGATTTTTTGAAACGCCTCTTCGATTAACCGTTTTTCGCACCGAGAGGGACGAAATGCGCGCTTTTTACTTTCTACTGAATGCGTCAGTACACCGGCACAGTTCAATGATCTTTCTGTTTTTCTACACGAAATTACTAGTCGTACGCGACATGTGGTTAGTAAAAAGCATTAATATTATTCGCGTCGAAACCAATAGAAATTTGAACGCTCGTATTTTTTGAGCATTTTCAAATTACAAACTCAATTGGGTGCTAGAACATTTCAAGTTTCTTCATATTTATTATATAATGTCGACATTCAAATGTACAATAATCTATCTGTTCTTATCTCATCCGTTGGTAAATATTTTCATTGATATCTTTCTCGTGAATTATTTTATAGACTCGGCCGAAATGAGATAAAAACATTCTAGATTATTGGATGTGGATGTATAACTAGAATAATCAATCGTCATTTCATCATACAATTCATTAATCCATCAACAGCGTCTTAAAATAGGAAACTTCCGAAAGGAAATTTTTGCGCCCTGTTGCTCTATCGCTTCAAAAGTGATCGCAATGCAACAAAGGATTACACTCTTATCTACAAAGCGTTCGTGGATGAACAGATGTTTTTGTGACAATGCCGAAGGGCTCCGTCTATGCTTCGGCACCACAGGACCGACGGGGCGACATTGAGTTGGCGAAGACTGCAATGACAAATTTATCAGGACTGACTGAAATTTGTCAGGTCTCTGTGTCTTCTGGGTAGACACAGAGACCTGATAAATTTCAGAACCGCTCACAGACGCGACTGCGCGAGCAGTCGCGTCTGTGAGCGGTTGGACTCGGGACGGAGACAGCTTGAGGAAGGACACCCAACACAATTCTAACAATAACGAAATTCATTTTTTAAACTAGTTCTACAAAAGTGTGGTTATCTTAATTAAAGCTTCTTCGCGAAAACCGAGTTGGAGAGAGAGCTTACATAACATGGTGGGTCGTTATAAATACCCGAAGCACTACGTACGGATTTCCAGATGTCTGTGGAGTCGTTGATGCGCCTTGGGAATGTCTATGTTGCCTCGGATGGAGGTTAAGGTGTATCAAAAGTTGAGATCCGTTGGTTCTTCGTAGGTGTTCCCGGAGAAACACTGGATATTCGAGAGGAGCGCGCGGCGACCAGCGATGATGATAAATCCTTTCGGCTGACACACAGGGAATATTCTCGCGGACTCTCGACCCCTCTCACTGTTCCTTCAGGTCTCCTCTTTATTTCCAAGTCACGTTGTCGTTTTCCACCAATAGTGAAATTTTTGTTGTAGTTCCCAGTGACACATTCTGAGTTCCCTGAAAAATGAAACGACTCCGGGAAGAGAATTGCACTCATCTTCCGGTAATAAAATCGAAAAAGTTTTTTTTTTCTCTGAGATTTAAATAAATTTACTTTTCAAAACGAAAAATGAATTTTTTTTCGAAAAATTCCAGAATAAAATTGTAGGGTTCTTTTTCGAAATCTGACCTCCCACATTTTAAATGTAAAGGACCGATAGCGCGGAAGATGATTATCTGTGTTTGTTTGGCATCATCATGGAGCTGCTTTCAACCCAGTGGCATAGCTTGGGTACATAAATAACGGGGGCGGAGGAAAATTTCGCCCCCGTTATTTAGGTATCTCAATTTAAAAGACTAAAATTCAGTTTCGTCACAGAATATGTAATGAAAAATTCCGTGCTAGCGTCGCCACCTTATTAAAATCGCCGACCCGGATGGCGGGTGAGGTTTGTTCGAATAGAAATTCCTGACGCACGCGTATGTCATTTTGCAATGCGAAGAATAATGTGCGGCGCGTGCCGGTTCTAAATCAGTTACAGTTAGCGACTAGGGAGACTCGGATAGGAGTAGCGGCAGTGACCTAGCTCTATTGGATATTGGATGTGTATATATATACGAATAAATCGTATAAGCAAAAACAAAAAAGAAAAAGGGTCAACAGGTTGCGCACGATATCCCCGGACGGCGAGTCGATTCCCGGACTATCCGGATGGATGGTAACACTATTCCTTGCTCATTTCAATCGGTCCGAGTGGTAGGTGGACGAAAATATGAAAAAAAAAAAATGGTTGAAATTCTTACAAAATATTATTATTATTTATTGTAAAATTTTGCCGCCCCCTAAAAAGTGCCGCCCCGGCCGCCCCCACTACGCTACGCTACTGTTTCAACCAACCACTATCAGAAAAGAACTGTATTGTGACAATTGGATCGTTTCAATACCGAGATCAAAGAATCTCGTTCAAAAATCGAGAAAGCCCAATTCCGCCACGATAATGTGCCAGCGCATTAACAACAGAGTCGTCAGTCATCTAAGTAACTCCGTTGAAGGGAAAATTTTCAATCGAAGTAACGTTACTTTCGTTCCAAAACCGGAAGTTCCTATATAGTTAACCTGGCCCTGCTGCCCTATGCTTTCCACTTTTTGTCTCGACTTTAATCCACCTAAATCCTTTCTAGAGATCGAGGAAGGACATTCAGACAGGCTGTGGACAACAGTCGAAATTTATATGTTTATAATTTTTTCAAATTGCAGCTCAGTACTTTTTCTATAAACGCAATTCTTGGATGTAAGACGAATGAGGCTGAACTACCAGCCCGACAGGCTACTTTCTCCTAGATCATTCTTGTTTAATACGAAAAGTATGATGTACAGGGGCACGACCACTACTAAAAAAAATTTAAAACATCGTAACAAAAAGATTCAGCCCGGCATAATGAGAATGTTACAATAAATATTCATTCATTAGAATTAGTTTGATTTATTTGGTTATGGCAAAGTGACACGTTAGTGATCTACCAAAAGAAGGAGAGGCATCCCGGAAAAACTTTTATGTGATGCTGGCCAAGATTTAAGTGTTACTAACGCGAAGAAAGCCCAGAACACTTGACCATGCGCGAACCAAAGACCGACTACCGGTGTTCGGTGGTTTTATCCATTCGGTTATTGGAGGTCACTTATTAGGCTTCTATTGGAAAAAATGTAGACCTATAAATTTTCAGTGGCTCCAGTGTTTCCAGAACTAGATGGACACGCCACCTAGAAAGACCCTTGAATTACTTAAACCACCTTAAAACTAATAAGTTATAGCTTAAACCAAGGAAAAGAACAGGAAAACTGAAAACCAAAACACTGCAAAGCAGTATGACAGAAGAACCCGAAAAACTCCTAAATACGAAACTAACAGAAACAAAGCACCTGCTAAAAAAATGAATTACAAAGGGAAAACGTAACTACAAAAGACGAAAACCACGATAATGCCAAAATACTAACACCCAAAAACTATAAAAACGACTTGGAAACTGAAACTGCCCTAGTTAAACATAACTATAGACTTACAACCGAAAAAATAAAAGAACAACTCAGTAAAGAAAAAATCCGAAATACAGTACTTCGAAACCGAGTTGACTAAGACAAACCAAAATTATAAAGGTAGCTTACAAATTTTGCTATTACAAATATTATGTAAAATCCGACCATCATGAATGGTAAAATGCAAATTAGCAATAAGACTCAATATTGTATAATGCCCAGGAAACAAAATTGTTAGAATATGCTAAGTGAGGTTTATCTGATTCTGTTATGTGCAAATGATATGTAGTGAAAAACCAACAAATATATTCATTAAACATTAGAAAGGATTCTGCCTATATATTCATCAACTTTAGTAAGAAGATAAAGGATGTGTCACGGCTACTTAACAGTAAGAAACAATTGTACACAAAAATTAGTAATGTTATGTGCGTTATCAGTATAAGCGTGTATAATTATACAGTGTTTTATTTTTTAATTTAATGTATGTAGGTTTATGTTATCATTGTTATCAACGTATCCTAACATCAGTAAATAATAACTTGTGCTGTACGTGTGTCATCGAATTTTTTAAATGGTATGTCTTAAATGTTATATGTTTTAGAATCGTTATATAATTTTTAAAGAATGTGATAATCTAATGTAAATGTTTCTTCTTATCAGTTGACTGATGAAAGGCTATACGCCCGAAACGTGTAAAAGTGCCCGTATCAACTGAATAAAGTGGATAAACGCCAAGTGTTTTAATAATAACACAGTCTTGTGTTCAATAGTAAATAAATACGAAAACACGGTTTCAAAAGACGAATCAACTACGAGCTTACAAATTGTTATATTTTTCTCGATTTTTTAAATAAAAAATCGTAAATTACTTAAATATAAAACCCAGCTTTCTTCTTTTAAAACACTTAAAAACACATTAAAAACTTATTGCAAAAACTTATAACAAACTTATACGAGTGTTAATGTTTTCTGAAAAGTTTTAAGAAATCGTGTTTTTCTTTCGATCTCTTCTAAAGTTTAAGATAAACATTTAAATTACACAAAAATAAATAAAACAATAACATCACGAAAATTTATTTTATTATATTTTAAAATTTTCATCTTATTTTCCAGAGCAATAATTCCAAACTACTTCTTCAGCATACCACTTAAAAAACGCGATAAATATCAAATCATATAAAAAAAACGATAGTCACGAAAAATCGAATTTTTACTATTCAAACCGTACCATCTCGAAAAGTTAAAGTCACAAACGATATATCTATATGCAAAAAAATTCGTAAAACGATTCTACACTAGAATATGTATAGACATTCTACATATNTAAATGATAACTTTTTGTATATTTAAAATTTTTTATTCTTTCAATAATTTATCTTCTATTTCCAGCATCATAAATTCAATATTTTTTATGACATGATGCCTGTCTTTTTTATTTAAATCCTAAAGTCTGACATTTGGACTTTTATAAAATAAGTCTATTCTGTCTTCTTGTTTAGTTTCAGTAAGGAGTTTGGATGTTTCATTGAAAGTTTTCAATGCAACATCCAACATGTCTTCACTTTTTTTTCGATGTTTTCTGTTTTTTCTTACAGGGGCTTTCAGGCATCTCAGATGTCTCATCTCTATAATAATAACAGCAGTTGTTATTATCTATTTCAATTCTTTGTTATAAATTTAAAATATTGTACAATTTCACTTACAACAGAATCTTTTTGTGAAATGTATCAGAAATGTTGATATCTGCACTCTCAATCTGTTGGCTGATTGGTTCATTTCCTATTGTGCTGTTAAAATAAATTGCCATCATTATTTCTTGATAAATGATTACTACACTAAAATTTTATTTCATAATTTTTTAAGTAATGGACTATTTTAATATTCTAAAAAAAACTGATTATTCAATTATATGTTTTAACTAAGAAATTAGAATACTACCCATTGCAAACTACTACTATTATCAGTTTTATCATCATCTTAAATAAATTATTAATTAATTATGACAAACAAACGTTTTCGAACCTAGAAGAGGTTCGAAAACATTTGTTTTTTGTTTCGTCGATCGTACCACACATTATATTGGTTCAGTGTACGTGTTTAATTATGACTTATAATCATTGTACCTGTCTGCCTGTAGTAAAACTGATCAAGAGAAATCCATCAATGTACTTAAATAAACTCCAGTTTGTGAGGTATACTTCCGAAGTCCGTGGCTCTCAGGCATTTTCCTCTTCTTTGTGTATCTATCTCAAGGTTTATCCTCCTTTTTTCGGCATCGTCGCCTAACAACATTTGGTAAATTTAATAAAATTAGTAATTACATTAGTAAATTTAAAATATAACAATTATAAAACGTGTTATAGTTTCGAACTAATGTTAAATCAGTACTCACTGCTAATTTCAAACTGCTCACCAATTGCAGTCCATATTGGTTTTTTTAATGTTGTATCTTTAAAGTCCGTACATTTTTTGTCAGAAAGACATGGATATTTTTTAATTGTTTCAATAAAATACTCGTTATTAAACATGACACGCTTTCTCTTCATGCTGGCCGCCATAGTTTGAATGGCCATCTGATCTCTATGATGATATTGCTAAACGGTCTTCCTATTGGTCTAATTTTTACCGTGCTGCTTTCCGTCATAACAAAAGTTGAAAATTTTCTACTTCGTATTCTGTCAATGTTGACAACAAAAGTGACGTCATTTTGTCGTTCCGTCGACTGTTGCCGCATGTGGGTACCAGGCTTTAGTGATGATCGAAACGAATGGGTGATGGATGGTCATATTTGGTTAAACACACGTGCGGCTATCCATTATCCTCAAAGCATTTATAAATTAATGTTAATCAAGGCTTAACTTTTTAGTACCATTCTCAAAGCCATGAAGTTAGTAACTTCCACAACTAGTTTAGTAATATGGTTATAACAGCATGGTTAATGAATCTGATATTTTGAGAACTTACCAGCATTTTAATTTTTTTTTGTATGTGAGCAAGTAGAACAAGTGTTAATTTCAGCTGTTGCTTAACTTCTGTACGTCAACAACTATTCACTTAAACTAGTATAATTTAGTTCTCACACTAGTTTGAATAATATTATAATTAGCATAAATTTAATTTTATGAGATGTTCTTTCATTTCTTTTTACAGACACTTCTAACGACAACCATGAAATTGCTGTAGTGGCTGAATCAGTGCAATCTCAAGCATGTGCTGTTGAACAAGTTACCATACCAAAGAAGTTATACTGTGAGTTGGTAGTCAAAAGAAAATGCTGAATTGCAGTTGAAATTGGACACCCAGACATTACTAGCGAACTACTTTTGGAAGACAGTGAGTATGAGCGATACAGATTTCATTTTAGCAGATGATAAGCTGTTAAATTTTTATTCAGGAATAAGTAATGTTGATATTTTTGAGTGTGTTATTGCTTATTTGAAACATTTCTGGAAACCAACTTCATCAACCCAGTTGAGTTTATCAGCACAGTTTTTGTTAGTACTAATGAAGTTTAGATTAGGGGCATTTACTAAAGACCTTGCTGTATGCTTTCAAATACCATCTTCAATGGTCAGCAAAATCTTTCATGAATGGTTAGAAGTTTTGCATTATAGTTTAAAATTTTTCATTAAGTGTCTGTCCAGACTAGAAATCAGAAAGTGCTTGCTTTCTTGCTACAAGCCTCCAGACTTTAAAAGAATAAGATGTATTATCTAGTGTAGTTTTTATTGAAAAACCCAGTAATTTGGTAGCCAGGTGCCAGACTTACTCCAACTACAAGAACAATACTGATATGACAAAACACATATATGATTTAAAAAAGAAATTTATCTTGGATGGATACCCCAATCGATTAATTAGTACATGGGAAAAGAAAATAAATGATAAAATAAATAACAAGAAACATAATCAAAAAAAACAAAGCCCGAATATTAAATATATTAGTTTTCCGTATATAAAAGGTTTATATGAGAAAATTAACAAACAAATGCAGAAAATAAACATAAAGCTAGCACCTAAGTACGAAAAACTTCAAGCCAGAATAAAAGCCAAAAAACAAAGTAATGAGACTAAAGAAGAAACCAAGAACGTAGTATATGAAATCCCATGTACTTGTAAAAATACTAATATTTATATAGGTAAAATTAAACATAAGATTAAAAGAACACATTGCTGATATCTGATATGAAATATCACAGATTAAATTCAGTTTTTCATGATCATTGCCTATTAAACAACTGTAACATAGATAAAACTAATACAAAAATTTTATATAAAGAAAAGAATACATATATAGTAGGAAATTTAAAGAAAGTGTAGCTATAATAAACTCTAAAAATTGTTTAAACAAGAATCTAAGCATTAAAATAAGTAAAGATTGGCTAAAAATATTGTAATAATGAAATATAGTTAGTGTGTTTTAGAAAAATTCTAAAAATTTTTGAAAAATATTTTAATGTGTTCTGTTTGTTTAGATATCTTTGGCTATTACAAATATTATGTAAAATCCGATCATCATAAATGGTATAATGCAAATTAGCAATAAGACTCAATATTGTGTAATGTCCAGAAAACAAGTTTGTTATAATATGCGAAGTGTTTGTTTGTTTGTTTGTTTTGGTTTTTTGGCGCAAGAGCCATATAGGCTAAGCTGCGCCAAAGCAAAAGGTGAAAAATTTTCATATTACAAAATTAAATAAACAAGTAAATAAATAAACATACAACAGAAAATATATATAATAATTTAAATAAAACTGNTCTAGACGCGAGTATACAAGTTGCTATTGGAAAATGATGTATAGCCACAATCATCAGTTTTTGACTATATAAACCGCGATATCTCCAAAAGTTATAGTCACAAAATAGAAATTTATATGCCATTAGATTTGTCAGACGATTTTGCAATAGAATATTTATAGAACTTATAGATATATGTGTAAATGTTTAGTTTAGACGCGAGTATACAAACTGCTATTGGAAAGTGATGTATAGCCAAAATAATCTAATTTTGATGTTATAAACCGCGATATCTCCAAAAGTTACCGTGACAGACTAAAACTTCATATGCCATTAGATTCGTAAGACGATTCTGCACTAAAATATGTATAGACATACTAGATATATGTATAAATGTTCAGTCTAAACGCGAGTATACAAGTTGCTATTAAAAAACGATGTATAGCCACAATTATCAGATTTAGACTATATAAACCGCGATATTTCCAAAAGTTAAAGTCACAGAATATAAATTTATATGCCATTAGATTCGTCAGACGATTCTGCAATAGAATATGTATACAATTTTTAGATATATGTGTAAATGTTCAGTCTAGACGCGAGTATACAAGTTGCTATTGGAAAATGATGTATAGCCACAATTTTCAGATTTAGACTATATAAACCGCGATATTTCCAAAAGCTACAGTCACAGACTAAACATTTATATACCATTAGATTCGTCAGGCGATTTTGCAATAGAATATGTATAGAATTTCTAGATATATGTGTAAATGTTTAGTTTAGACGCGAGTAATACAAACTGCTATTGAGAAGTGATGTATAGCCAAAATAATCAAATTTTGATGTTATAAACCGCGATATCTCCAAAACTTACAGTGACAGACTAAAACTTTATATGCCATTAGATTCGTAAGACGATTCTGCACTAAAATATGTATAGAAATTTCAGACATATGTGTAAATGTTTAGTCTAGACGCGAATATACAAACTGCTATTGAAAAATGATGTATAGCCACAATTATCAGATTTAGACTATATAAACCGCGATATATCCAAAAGTTAAAGTCACAGACTAAAAATTTATATGCCATTAGATTCGTCAGACGATTCTGCAATAGAATATGTATACAATTTCTAGATATATCTGTAAATGTTCAGTCTAAACGCGAGTATACGAACTGCTGTTGGAAAATGATGTATAACCACAATTATCAAATTTTGATGTTATAAACCGCGATATCTCCAAAAGTTACAGTCACAGACTAAAAATTTATATG